>NC_091473.1:102755292-103055292 GCF_036971445.1 Narcine bancroftii
ATGTAGTCTGATTCCCTGCTGCACTGGTGTCCCAAACTTGCTCATCTGTGTAAACCTCAGCAGTATCCTCCCTGCAAGTTCAAGCAGGACCCGAAAGTATTCCTCGAGGGGCTCACCAGTTTGTTGTTTTCAAGTGGCCAGAAGATGTCTGGCATTGACCCCGTTCGTCCTGGGCCTATACTGGCTTTGGAGCTTGTTCATGGCCCCCTCGTACATCGTGCAGCCACTGATGAACATTGACCTGCAATCATAGCAGGCATAGCTTGTTGTTGTTGGAACCGACGACTTGAGTGGAGGCATACAGAAAATCGTTAAAACAGAGTAGCCAGAGCTCGAATCAGTCTGGGGCTTTGGGCGATTGCAGATCAATATCTAGCTTGTCCAGCCACAGCAACTTGTCCATTGCGGTTAAAGAAAACTTCATGGTAATAAAATTGATACGCTATCAATAACACCAAAAGACTGGAGTTACTAGATGTCAGACTTTTGTTACCATGAGACTGGACACATGCTCCTGTTGCTGGCCCAATTCCAGGAGGGAAGGAGGGACCCGGGCGTAATTGCCTTTATTGGGGAATTCCAGGGGGAGGGCTTACAAGGAGGAGGTGGGCCAGCCGTACTCAGAGATACAGTACTAATGGCGTAACAGAGATACAGTACTAATGGTGTAACAGCATCACAGTGGTATCACCACACTTTACAAGCGACAATAATACAACCAGCAAAATCTCATTTATGTGATCCTTAGTGTTATAAAATAAATTGAATTGAGTCTAATAGTTAAAATTCTCCAAAATGGATGGATTAAAACAATCTAGACATGTCAAGGTGTAAAACTAGAACACAAAATAAAATCACAAAATGGTGCATGATTAGGAGTGTTCACTTTAGTTACTAATCATTTGAATGTTATGCAATGTTCTAATGTCTCAATCTCTTCCAATTTATCTGGAGCAACTTTGGACTTTACTGAGTTTCACAGTAAAAACCTATTTCTGGTTACTTTTGATAAAGGGTGAACAGTATTTTTTTTAAAATTTAGTTACTCTTCTAAATTTGTTAAACTATGAATATTATCTCAGTCTGATATGTTTGTAAAATGATGTATAGAAATGCTCTGAATAACTTGTAATTTTTAAATTCAGACCACCACAGTGTATGATCATAACTCTAGAAAAAGGACCAGATGGGCTGGGATTTAGTATTGTTGGAGGACATGGAAGCCCCCATGGAGATCTGCCAATCTATGTGAAAACAGTATTTGCAAAGGTGATTCTGTAATTTATATTTAATTTCTTGCTAATATTCAACCACTGTTGGAGTGGACAGAAAACAATCATTCTCTTTGTTGGATTACTACTTTAAAAAGTACTCAGTTTATATTTAAGTTATATTTTCCCAAAGCGAGTTGATTGTAGATGCATATCTGCTTATGGATATTGTTTACCACCTCTCTTCTCATTGCATTTAAAATTATTTTCAAATAACCACTCCCCCTTCAGTCCTTTTCTCTTCCTCTTCTTTCCAAACCCACCCCCAACTTCCTGTCACCCAGTTCCACTACCACATTACCACCCACACATTGTTCCCATCATATCCTATCATGCCACCATCGCATCATTCCTTCAGCAGATTTCTCCACTTTCAGCCTCCCCTCTACTCTACTCCTGAGTTCATTTGCCTTTCTTTGTCTGCTTTCACCTATCCTACTTTTGCTTCTTTCTCCAAACTCTACCCCATCCCACCTGCCTCTAGCTGTCTGTCGTTCTTTACATTCTCCTTGCTCCATTATCACCTTCTGTCTCTCTTCCCTCTCTTTCATACTGTCTTGTCTTTGCTTTTTTGGTCCTGAACAGGCATTTCTACCCAAAACATCAAATGTCCATTTTCCTCCATTGATGCAGCCTGACCCACTGAGTTCCTGCAGTAGTTCTTTTTTATGCAGTTTAATATTGTTTGAGGGGACCAACGTCTTGATTATTGCAGCTAATTTATCAGGCGGACATAAATAAAACAAGAACAAAGGAAAGGGATACAGATTCATAGAACCATGGACCATTAAAGTACAGAAACAGGCCCTTTGGCTTTTCTAGTTTGTGCTGAAATGTTATTCTCCCTAATCCCACTAACAAGCACCCAGTCCATAGCCCTCTCCACCCCTCCTATCCATGTACCTGTCCAAATTCTTCTTAAATGTTAAGATTGAGCCTGCATTTACTACTTCCGCTGGCAGTACATTCTACACTCCCAACACTCTTTGTGTGAAGAAATTCCCCCTAATTTTCCCCTTTCACCCTTAGCCACGTCCTCTGGTTTGTATCTCACCTGCCCTCAGTGGAAAATGCCTATCTACATTTACTCTGTCTATTCCCCTCAATTTTAAATAACTCTATCAAATCTCCTCATTCTTCTGTAACTCAGTTTCTAAAGTCTAGGAAACATGCTAGTAAATCTTCTCTCCTCTCTTTCAATCTTATTGATATCTTTCCTCTAGTTAAGTGACCAAAACTGCACACAATATTCCAAATTTGGCCTCACCAATGTCTTATACAATTTTACTATAACATCCCAGCTCCTGTACTCAATACTTTGATTTATGAATGCTAATATGCTCTCTTTACAACCATATCTGCCTGATAGGCCACTTTCAGGGAATTATGTAACTGTATTCACCGATCCCTCTGTTCTACCACACTCCTCAGTGCCCTACCATTTACCCTTTATATTCTTTCTTGGTTTGTCCTTCCAAAATGCAACACCTCACACTTGTCTTCATGAAATTACATCTACTATTTTTTCAGCCGGTCCAGATCCCTCTGCAAGCCTTGAAAGCCTTCCTTGCAGTTCACAACTCCTCCAATCCTTATGTCATCTGCAAACTTGCTGATCCAATTTACCACATTATCATCCAGATCATTGATATAGATGACAAACAACAATGGACCCAGCCCTGATCCTTAAGATGCACCACTAGTCACAGGCCTCCAGATTGAGAAGCAATCATACACTACAACTTGCTGGCTTCTCCCATCCAAGCAATGTTAAATACAGTTTAATACCTCACCATAAAAATTGAGTGTCTGAACCTTCGTGACTAACCTCCCATGTGGCACCTTGTCAAAGGCTTTACAAAAGTCCGTGTAGAAAATATCCACAGCCTTTCTTTCATCAACTTTCCTGGTAACCTCCTCAAAAAACTCTATTGGTTAAATATGACCTACCACGCACAAAGCCATGTTGACTATCCCTAATCAATTCCTGGCTATCCAAATACTTGTATATTGTTAGGTCTGCTTTGTTCATGAATGAGTGAGACAAACACCAGGCTGAGTCGAAATCAGGGTTCTTTGTTCTTTATTACCGGATTGTAACACTTGCGACTAACAAAGTTAGTCGGAGAATGCATTCTGCCGTTATCAGCAAAATGGTGATTTTTTATACCCTTGGATATATGCTTAGAACATCATCATATCATTACTTGTCCAATGACTAAAACTGTTGCTATCCTTTCCCTGCTAGCTTCCTGCCTCTCAATCCATCAATGTCTCTCTTATCTTGTAAGTACAAGGATGCATTCTGTTACTCCTTAGTACTGGGTGACTCCTTCTCCGGTCCCATCTCATGATGTTTTACCTAACAGGAGTACAAGGACACCTCCCCTTCTTGTTACTGCCCTGTACAGGGTAACTCCCTACACATTCCCATCTCATGATGTTTTACCTTACAATATCCAATCTCTTAGAACATCTTCCAAAAGTTTACCTGCTGCTAACATCAGGCTCACCAACCTATAATTTCCTGGGTTAATTTTGGAGCCTTTTTTAAACAATGGAACAACATGAGCTACTCTCCAATCTTCCAGCATCAAACCCGTGGCTAAGGACATTTTAAATATTTCTGCCAGAGGTCCTGGAATTTCTACACCAGCTTCACTCAAGGTCTGAGGGAGTATTTTGTCAAGCCCTGAGAATTTATCCACCCTTATTTGCTTTCAGACATCAAGCACCTCCTCTTTTTTAATCTGTATAGGTTCCATGACCTCTCTGCTTGTTTTCCTTACTCCCTTAGACTCTGTGCCAATTTCTTGAGTAAATACCGATGCAAAAAAAAAAACATTTTAAGATCTCCCCCATCTCTTCTGGCTGCATACATAGCTGACCAACAGTCCAGAACAAAAGGATTCCTGGACTGTGTGATATAGAACATAGAAGAGAATGCTAGGAAAGCCCATCAGGATCAGGCAACTGTGGAGTAAAAAAAATGTTTCACTTATCAGGGATTAGAGAGTTTTAAATACAATCTACATTTGCTGTGCAAATGTGAAGCAAAAACAAAAAAGATTGGGACTGCAGCACTCTTGGAGAGAGAAACAACTAGGAGGCACTTTATCAATGCGCCCACATTAGGAAAGGCCATCAACCCAAAACCTCATTCTAATCTCTCTCTGATCGTTCTGCCTCTAAACTGGTGTCCTGTGTTTGCAGAGCAACAGGCTGCTGGGGTGTTCAGCCACTCAGATGGCAAATGTTAATTTCATTCAAGCATCAGATACAGAGATCTCTGGCCTTCCCTGGAGCAGCTAAACAAACAATTAGATTGAGGGATTCTAAGTGGCAGCAAGTCAAAGTGAAAATGTTCTCATTTTAAAAATCTTAACATAAGATTGAGAAGCAAACCAGGATTAATAGAAAACTAATACAGTAAAAGCCCTGGTATCTAGCACCTATGTGGATTGGTAGACGCCAGATAAGTTTATTTTCCAGTTGCTTGAAACTTAACTCTTACAGCACCTAACTAATAAAGAATAAACAGTTTAAAAGACAAAAATACAGTAGTTACTTACATTGAACAAACTTCACTTGCATGAATATATAAACCTTAAAGCATTAAACTTTTATTTTCAGTTGCATTCTTTGAAGACATTTAACTGTCAATGTTCCTCCCCCTCCACGAAGCCGCCCAAAAGACAAACAATAGATAATTAACCCCCCCCCCCAAGTTTACAGATAAATATTTCTGACCGGGGTGACTCTTACTAACCAGGGATAAGGAGACACTTTTAAGAGAGTCAGCCCCCAACTGCGAGCAGCATCAACTACGACTTCATCCTGGGCAACACCATTTCTGTTTCACACATCTTTATTCAAATATCTGCCTCAAGCAAAGCATGACCAAGGCACTCCACTGACTGAATATTTGCTCTCATCTTCACCAAAAGTTTTTGTATTACTTCAGAGAACATTCACATATACAATTTTACATTTTTTTAACCTACTATAGAACATTTCCGACTAACTGAAAAATAACCAAAATTTTGAATATCATGACGTCACAATTTGAAATAAATTTGAAAAAAAATTTACCCAATCTGCTAAAATGGAGCTACAGGGAATTAGTTTTACAAAAGGGACATTTGTCCACAGGTTACACATTGAAGGAAAGAATATTAATAAATGGTCATTTTTTGCCGTGAGTTACTGCAACTTTGTGATAAATTTCATTGTGGCATTCTTAGAATTTGAATTGAATACCGTGCTCTCTCCCTGACTGCCCAACCCATGGTCTCTCCTCACTCACCCGCTCGAGCCGCGCTGTCTCCCCACTCGCCTGCTTGAGCCACGCTCACTCCCCACTTGCCCGCCTGAGCTGTGCTCTCTCTCCCCGCTCACCCAAGCCACTCCCTCTGTCAAATGCCCTTTCAGTGGGGTCGCTGAAATTTTGCTGTAGGACAATCCCTGTCCAATCTCCTACCATTTACAGATGAGCTGAGACGTCGGACTCCAGGACAGGAGCAGATTCCTTTAGCTCCCAAGCAGGATTGGGAATCAACAACTCCATAGAGAGTTATCAGGAATTAGTGACAGTCAATAAAGTATTCTCCTCATCCTACTGGGCTGCTTTAGAGAAAATTCCCGAATATCAAAAAAATCCACTTAACTGAGATAGGTCTGGTCCCAGGAAGTTCCGATAATCGGGGACATACTATATTTTATTCTTTTTTTTAATTTATTTTCCTCTATTTTTGGCTAATTGCTTGAGCCTGCAATTTGCTTGAATTCTGGATACCAGAGGTTTTATTGTATCATTTTTAAAAAGCCTAAAAAGGTTAATTATTATTTTAAAGATCTAAACTTGAAATAATTATTTCAAGGGAATTAGACTCCTCAAAATTTTAGATTTGTTATTGCCAAGGAGGGTGTTCAGCAACAAGTCTGATTCATTCAGCCACTTTTTCAAGAGTTTTAGCCAGATTAGTGCAACTTTCATCTATCAATTACCCCCACCCCAATAATTTGTTCAAGACTAAAAGGAATGGATCACATTAAATTGTTCCTTATTGTCCTTTTGCAGGGAGCAGCGACAGATGACAGCAGGTTAAAGCGAGGAGACCAGATTTTAGCAGTAAATGGGGAACGTTTGGAAGGTGTCACACATGAACAGGCTGTCGCTATTCTAAAACGGCAAAAGGGAACGGTTACTTTAACAGTGTTGTCATGAACATAACAAGGTGGCCACGATTAATATTGATATATCTGTCTAAATCCTGTCCAGAAATAATGTTGCATTGCCAAATGCAGGAATGTAATTCAACAAAGATTATCTTTTTTTTAGCATTTTAGTAATAGTATTGGTCTATTAACACGAGGGATAACTGATACTGTATGTCAATCACTGTTTTTTGACTTGTGAAAGAACAGCTTATTGATCTTACCCAACTGTAGCTTCTTGACAAATCTCACAAGTGCTTTCATATCATATACCACATAGCTACAGTAGGTTGCTGAATCTGGGGTGCCTGAGCCTGATGTTAGATACACAAAGGTAGATTTTAGTATTCATCGCTGCGGCAATATCTGTTTGAATAGATCATCTGCTCTTTGTAAGACCATTCAAATTTAATTAATTGATTTTACTCCTATTTTCCCCCATTTATTATGTTTATTGGACAATTTATTTTACTAATCTTTTCAGTTTCTGATTTCAAATTGCAATTGAAAGTTTTTGAATTGATTTTTATTCATTCCTGCAATGATAATAACATGAAAATTTCTTGATCCTCAAAAAAAATTGTCCGAGGTGAACATTTGTCAATGTCTACAGAAAATATATTACTTGTTAACTATCTATTTTGAATAATTTTCTTGTAATTTGCAGGCTTAATTAACCTTTTCTGCAGGTGTTATAAATTTGCAATATGAATTGGTCAGCTCATTCAAAAAGCAGACATGTAAACAGAAATCATATGTTCTCATTAATATGCTCTCTATAAACTTTATGCAATAATAGTTTTAATTCAAGTGTGTGATTTGGGTTACATGGGGACCAAATTGAAAATGGAATGTCTTTATCTTTTCCACTTTAACACCACCCTTTCTGCAAGATACAACAAATTTGTTTTCTCTTTTCCCCAGTCTGACAAAAGGTCTCAGATCTGAAATATTAACTCTATTTCTCTTCCCATCGATGCTATCAGACCTGTTGAGATATTCTGGTACTTTCTCTATTTGAGGTTTGAAAACTCCTGACTTTGCAGCTATTACCACAATTCAAGATTATGATAGATGGAGTTAGAACCTTTTACTAAATGTATAAATACAATATTCTCAATTATAATAGACATGGAACCTAACTAAATGCACCACATCTGTTGTCCAAAATCAAAGTAACACAATGCCCCTTTGGAAAATATTTTGTGCCTTTAAAATCTACAATCTCCAAATGATTTCCTCAATTTTACTGAAGTAAAATTGATTGAATGTTGCTTAGGTCCTGTGGCCCACTCCTCTCTAAATGATTGCTTTGCCCTAGGCGTCACAGCTGTTCTTAAGTTAATACTCTTTTGGAATCTAATCAGCTTCTGCTTTTCTCAGTGAGCATGCATATTTTCTTTAAAAAAAATTAGCAGATAATGCCTGTGGTCATGTTAAGTACATCCTGAGGCCATTATTGCCTCACTTGTCTCCTAGGGCTAGGCAGACTCTCTACCATGTGCCTTTGGCTCTCAATTTATAAATTTCAGAAGGAAATGACTGTAGTTCGGAGCTTACTGTACAAGAATCTGGCTTTTAACCATGTGCTCCATTATATCTTGCTCAAGTATTTCTAAGAGTGAATTTGGATGAGAATTTCAAATAAGGTATTACTTATTAAAAACTTATTTATTAAATTACTTATTAAAAACTACAACAACAGAGGCCAGTGCCATATTTTGTCACATATATTAAGTCACTCTTTTGTGCTTTAAAGTGACCTAGAAATATAAAGAATCAAAAAACATAGTTCTATTTTGCTACTGGACTTTGTGTTCCCAGTGTGTATACTGCTGCCATTTTAATTAAAAACTGCAGAATACATCTACTGGTTATTCTTTCTAGTGGTGACCAACACTCTGTTTTCACTCAATTCTGCATCTCAAGAAGTTTTTGCCTGAATGGATTTTGCATATTCACTCAGACATTTAATTATAAAACTTTAAGAAATGTAATAAATATGAGATGTAATACTGCAAAACTAGTTTACCAGATCAATTTTATGTAATGCAATAATGGATTCTGATGGGTTAGAATTTTGAATTTTATTTCATATCAATGCAAATTATATGATTATTTAATGGAAATCAAAGGACATTTGTTTATGTATAAATGAATTCCTGAAAGTTAATTGAATTGTCATCTCTGCAACTCAGAACCTCTTAGGATGTTGTTAATAGTTGTGTGTGCTTGCTTTCTGTTTTAATTCCTTCCTTGTCTAACTTTGCCCTCAACAGAATTGCTGCTCTTGCTAAGCTGTGATCCCATCAATACCACAGATTAAGGATATCTCACCTGAATGGGTTATTGAGATATGAGACTAGACAGCAAATATTAGTTTTGAGTTATTTGTAATGAAGTTTTACATCACTGTATGATGTATTTGATTGTATCAATTGTGCACAAATGTTTGGTTTAAGATGAACCTTGAATAAACAAGAGACAAGTTTTAGAGCTCTTCTTGCTTCCTGTTCATTACCCTAAGGACCCACAAAGATACAAGTACATCAAAGAATCAAAGCATCCCAAAGAAGCAAAGTTATCAATCTCGTCAAACAACTGCATGGTTAGGTGAGTCACGGTAATGATAGTGTGCAATTTGGAAGTGACAGTCCTTGAATTAGGATAAATACAGGAGTATTAAAGGCAAGGATTAGATTAGCCCAGCTAATAAAATGAGAATGATGCAAATTGTCACTTTAGATTAACTCTGGAACCCTATGGGCCACCTTCACTATTAATTAAAGGAAATGTGTTGTGAAGCAAACGATATGATTGAAATCGGGGCAAGGTGAAATGGAGCCTGCTGAATCTATCCCATCTTGAGTGTAATCTTCATTCTAGAGAGAGTTTTAGATCTCCCAGACAACTCAAGTTGAAAGATATTTTTGGGGTGACAGATTAATGCAGCAACCTTGGAGATTGTGGAAAGTTACAAACATGGGACCAGAAAACAAAGGTACGGCAAGATCGTTGGTGATTAAATGAAGTTAATGGAAAACCTATTCCTACTGTGCAAATTATAACTCCACCTTTCTACTCTGGGTCAAAACCTTCTTGTGCATCTTTAGCAAATAAGCAGATCTGCAAGATGTAACATGGATCTGCATATAAAATAGCTACATTGGTGGAGATGGATTTAAAGTATCAAACAATTTCCACTTGTACAGAATGTCCATGTTCATCCATGGCATCAGCATACAGCAGTGGCAAAGTGACATGAAGCCCAAATCACAAGTTGATCAAAGAGAAGGTGGAGGGACTTAGCCAGTCAAAGAGAAAAATGGATGTTATGGGTTGGGACTCTTTTTTGAGACTATGGTGGGAAGGGGAGATGACCAGTCTAAAAAGGAGGGGGATGGGCCACTTGGGTAGCCTACAACTCAACTGTGCAAATTTCCCAATTCCAGGTAGCTCCCACCATGATCTGGTTCCACTATTTTCATCAGTCCTGCATCTGCTGCCATTCTTTCAGCCCATTCCAGTACTTACTTTTCACTCATGCCCCTAGTGATCTCCGCCCCTACTCCTCAGCTTGCCTCACCTTTCCACATTCATCTGTCTTGTACTCCACCTCTAATGGGCCCCTTCCTCCCACCTTTTATGCTAGACTTCTCTCCACAATGCTGCCTGGACTGCTGAGCCCCCCACAGCTTCTCATTGTTTGCTCAAGATTACAGCATCTGCAGTTTCTTGTGCATCACATTAGTGAGTTTAGCCTGAAAAGTGAAATAGGTGGGAAAATATGTTGCTGCAGCAATGGAGATGGTCAAGTTCGAGTAGAGAAATGTTTTAATTGTAAAAATAAATGATGCATGTGTGTCAGACAAGACAGACACACAATGGGAATCTAGAACATCATATATCTTACCTGTCAGATTAAAAGTAATACTGATAACAGAAAGCCACAGAGAAAAGGCTTGTATAGCATTGAAACTGATGAACAGACTGACAAATGAAGTTTATATGCCATTTGGTAACAATAGTAAGTGTGGTACTATTTCTTTTTTTCTTTGGCTTGGCTTCGCGGACGAAGATTTATGGAGGGGTAACGTCCACGTCAGCTCCAGGCTCGTTTGTGGCTGACAAGTCCGATGCGGGACAGGCAGACACGGTTGCAGCGGTTGCAAGGGAAAATTGGTGGGTTGGGGTTGGGTGTTGGGTTTTTCCGCCTTTGCCTTTTGTCAGTGAGGTGGGCTCTGCGGTCTTCTTCAAAGGAGGAAGCTGCCTATTAAGACTAGTATATTGATACAAACATTGATACATTTGCTGATTACTCAATTATGGACAAAAATATGCTCATCAAGATGTTTGGCAAAATGACACTGAAGAAATAACAATTGTAGATTAGCTGTAATGTTTAGTTTCCTATAATCAAAAATTGAACCTACTTCTTATAACACAAATAGACAAACTCTGCTGGAGACTGATGAGCTGAAAGCTTTAAAGGTGGATTGAAAAGATGGATTTAATACAATACTTCACAACCACCTGTAAAGGCCAGACTCGGTGGGCTGAACAGCCTATTTCTGCTCCTTATGGTCTTGTAGATGCCAAGAGGCGTTGCCGAACCAGACTTAAGCCCCAAGGAACCTCATGAATACCAGGTGATAAGAGTGGGGAAGACATGCCATCACAGGCTACAAAGCAAAGCCAGGCAGAATAGTAAACAACAGTGCCTCCCTCCTGGACATGTTCGCTTCAAGAAGTGGCCTAGTGAAACACACCTCTCCCTGCTCAAGCACACCAGTACCCACAGACACTGATTTTGATATCAGATTAGCCTTCCAGAGAGGGAACTTGCAGAAAACAACCTGACTGGATGGATCCCCTGGGCATCTTTTAAGCCTGTGCTGTATTTATGGACATGTTCAGCCACTCTCTTTAACATGCTGAACTGTCCACCTGTTTTGAGAAGTCCACTATCATCCCAGTGCCAAAGGAAAATGACTACCAGCCTGTAACTCTGACATACACTCTTGACCCACTCCAGGTCACATTCTCATTAGAAACAGGTTAACAGCAGGTGCCATCTTTCTGGATCTACACTCACTCCTGGAAAACCTGGACAAAAAAGACTGCCATGTCGGTCTATTTATTGACTACAGCTTCACCTCAAGCTATGTGACTTTGGTCTCAGTAATCTCTCTGCAATTTGATTCATGACTCTCTAACATGAAGGCCATAATCAGTGAGGATTGGTGACAGCACCTCTTGCAGAATCAACCTCAAAACTGGGGCACCACGAGGCTATGTACTCAGTCCTCCACCATACTCCCTGTACACCCATGACTGTGAGCAAAACCCAGCTCCGACTCCATTTATAAATGCGCAGATGGCACTACCTTCATAGGCCGGGTCACTCACAAAGATGAAATGGAGAACAAAAGAGGGAGATGGGGGCTTGAGGGTTGGTGCCAGGATAACAACCTCTCCCTCAATTTCAGCAAGATCAATGAGCTGATTATAGACTTCTGGAGGGGGCAGAACTCACTCCCTGGTCCACATGCCTCTCTTTAATTTCATTGTTGGGTATCCCCTCATTTGTAACTGGAATATGTTTTTGCTGAGCATTGGTCTCAAACCGCCAGTGCTCACAGTCTACGTTAGCCAACTCCTCCCTCATCCCATTGTGGTCTCCTTTGGTTTGGATTTTTACTTCCTCACCCTCCATGTGTATTAGAAATTCAACCATACTGTGATCATTTTTTCCCAGGAGAATCACTAATTACAAGATCATTAATTTTCCCTGTCTCATTAGACAAACATAACATGCTCCCTCGTGGGTTTCGTGACATTCTGTTCAAGAAAGCAATCACAGATTAACTCTTCCTCCAGGCTGCCTCAACTGACTTGATTTAACCAATCAAAATGTAGATTAAAATCTTTCTTGACTCTTCCATTCTGTTCTTATATGTGTCAGCTACTTCTTTATTTATTGC
This sequence comes from Narcine bancroftii, assembly GCF_036971445.1. Taxonomy (NCBI): domain Eukaryota; kingdom Metazoa; phylum Chordata; class Chondrichthyes; order Torpediniformes; family Narcinidae; genus Narcine; species Narcine bancroftii. The sequence continues at coordinate 102,767,765 of NC_091473.1, forward strand.
CTCTGCCATCATAATGTCGTTACTTAGTTTCCTACAGATACTCCCACCAATATCTTTTTCCCCTTAATATTCCTAATCTCTACCCAAATTGATTCAACATTTTGCTCTTAGAGCTGTATCATCTCATCTTTTATATGATACTATCTTTAACTAAGAGTACTCCTCCACCTCCCTTACATGGATGGACCACAATTGGTCAAGGAAAAGATGAGGGCACATCAAAGCAGGTAAAGCTGACTGTCACTGAACCTCGCAAAGAAGATGACACTGCTATATCTACATGAAAGGAGGCACAAAGATGTCCAACCTCTTGCAAAGGCAGTTGGTTAGACTTCTCATATTGCGGTATGATGCAAAATAAAAACATATTGCTGGAAGCAACTCGGCAAAGTCAGGAAAGGGAAGCAGCAAAGATCCAGTTTTGGGATGTTTTATTAGAAAGTTTTGATAAAGGATGTTACACCTGACAAATTAACTTGGTTTCCTCTTTCACAGATGTTTCTAGCATTGCATGTTTTCATTTCAGATTTCTGACATCTACATATTTTTATTGGATTTGTCTTAGTTTGTGATGTAGCCAATAATGGATAACGTATTGTCTTTGCATCATGTTCACCACAAAACAACAAACTTTGCTATAGAGTAGGGGGCATTTGCAGTCTTCTTTGGATAAAAGGATTACACCAGTTCTTGTCAAGTAAAATGTTGATATGTCTGAATGAGCATATGCTTGGCCATTCTTGACACCAATCAACATTGTCCACAATGGAGCAATGGATCAGCCTCCTGTCCAAATATAATTTTGTTTCTAAATACAGAGCTCTACAACCGATGCATTCACTGCTTTGCGTCAGGAAAATGCAGATCCCAATGTAGAAAATACATCCTGTAAGCTAAAAATTATTTTCACATAACAGCAATGGACGAAGCAAAATTTATGTAGAAGAACCTAGTATGAGCTCACTTTGAATGGCTGGACTAATTAAACTACATTTGGATGAGAATATATCTTTCTATCACAACTTAATGCTTTATCATATGGGGTTACAGATTTATGAAGTGGCATCAAGGAAAATCTGCACCTAGAATATTGGCGCATTATTAAAAACAAAACTGCAGCAATAGATTTATCAATCAGCCTGGAAAGGACAGGACCTGCAAGCAAGCTAGTGTGCAAGTTACCAGAACTTCAGACCACTATTGTTGAGAGCACCAGGTCTAGAAGTAATTGGCATGACCTCCACATGGACTACTTGAAGAAAGAGATAGTCTTAGGAATAGCACATGGGTATATGAATCGTCACTGAATGCATAGAAGAACTCTGATCCATTTATATAGCATGTTATCTTCCTGCAGAGATTAAATCAGATAATTATTTGGAATTCAGGTCATTTCAGTTTGAGAAATGAAAAGGAATTAAACATTGCCTCTTAACTCCTTTCTAGAATTGTCTCAGAAGTTGAAGAATTAGATATAATGAAAAAAGCACTAAAAGAGCGAAGACGTGAAGGCAAATGAGGTATCACTGTGAAGCATTGACCCACAAGTTTTCTCTGAACTGTAAATCATGGACCTTTCTACTTCAGGTACATATCGGCAACAATGTTGATACACAGAAGATTACAATGCTATCGGAGTGCAGTTCAGCCAAAGCTGAAAATGAAGAAAAATGGTAGAAATCAAGTATGTATCAAACACATGCCTCATAGGATCAGATTGCGTGATAGGGTTCCTTTGCTAAGTCCTGCATGTTGGAGATGACAAAATTGTGTGTTAAAAAGATTGTGGTGATATGCTGTTCCAAGCATTGATGTATAATAGAAGTTCACAAGAGCTATGTGCTCTCTGTATGAGATGTCTAAGAGAACAATAGTGTGGACTAAATTTGAATAAAGTCCAAGAATGAGTTTATTGTCATAAACAATATGTGGTACACCAAAATTCTTATTCACTGCACCTACACAGGTACATGAGATATTAAAACAATGTGCTGTATAAAGTAAGTTGCCAAAATATGCCATGAAACAGAAAATGATAAAATAGATAGTTAGTTAAATATTCTCAGTTGCAGTTAATCTAAAATAAAAGTGATGTTTCAGTTGTGCAGACAGGCTTTGTGTGCTTCTGGAGTAATGTTATGGTTATGATGGTACAGGAAGGATCAAGAGCCTGATAGTTGTTGGATAGCTGACAGCCTATGATTGGCAACAACCACATGGGGTTGCTGACTCCAGGGAAGAGGAGGACTGGCGCAGGGCACCAGAAAAAAATGGGGAGACCACCTCCCACCCCCCCCCCCGCCCCAGTCTGAGAAGGAGAAGCAGAGGAGACGACCCACAGAACATTGACTACTGCAGCAGACCAGTGAGGGGGTTCTGTGGGTGAAGGAACCACACAGACAGAGGGCTGGTGGCAACTCAAGGCGAGGAACCCACAGAGGCTGGAGGCAGCGGTCAAGGGATTCACACAAGGCTGAGGATTTCTGGAGAATGACTCGAGTCTGGCTGAACAGGTAACAAGTATCAGAATCGGGATGCAAGAGGGTGCTGAGGGCACTGAAGGGTTCCTAATTGAAACAAAGGATTGGATCTGGAGCTCAGGCTGCCGATGGTTGGACTGGACTCTGTGTGGCTGGGAAGGTCACAGGAGCACTGGAGGTGAATCCACAGACACTTGGTAACTCTGGTGGGAAATCTCTTTTGCTTCTCTTTCTCTGACTGTAAGAGGCGCTTCAGGCAATTTCTGCCAATGGTGAATCTGCTTTACAGCAGGCAAAAGTAATTTCATGTAACATGACACTTTTTATTACATGACAATAACTTGAATCTTGAATATTAAATAAAACTGTCTTGGACCTCAAGGTGCCAGGCTTGAGGCTTCAACATTTACTGCCTTAAGATAGCAGTGAAGAGAGATCATGACCAGGATGATGGAAATCATTATGATGTTGGCGGCTTTCTTGAAGCAATGCCTCACATGTGTGTCTTCAATGGAATCAGGGATGGATCAGTGCCTATGATGGACATTCTGCAGGCCTTATGTGTTCCTGTCATTTGAGTTTCCAAACCAGGCCATGATTCAGTCAACATACCTTCCACAGTACACCTGTAGAACCCAACAAAAGAAAAACTGAGGACACAAAACATGCCTGAAAGAGAGTCAAGAAGTGATATCTTTAATGAGACCAGAGACAAATGCTAGATGAAAACAAAATCTGCTGAGACTCCCAATTCACAGAAGGAACATCAGTGGATGAGAATTCAAAACACAGAGATTGGGTAACATTACTATTAATATAAAACTATCTTTATTCTTTTAAAAGGACAATCAGAGTAGTATATGTCAGTAAATGCAATGTCTTTGACACGTTTGATGTCTGGTATGAATGTGCAATCCCAGAAATATCTTTTAGAGCATCAAATAGTTCCTGTGCATCACTCTACAACTAACACTGAGAGCTCACAGGATCTAAGAGTTTTTGTCCTGAAACATTAGCTCTGTTTCTTTTTACACAGATGCTGCCTGATCCAATGAGTATTCCAACATTTTTTTTTTGTTTTCTATCAGATTTCCAACATTTGCAGTTTAAAAAAAAAACATTTTGTTATTCAATCAATAAGCATCACAATTTACCCCAATCTTCAGCTTAAAGAGGGATCATTTTACATGTATTCTTCTGAATAATGAACTAACAAGAACACTGCCAGCCTGACCCATACTCAGTAACTGCCACAATTCCTACAATTTAGCAGTTTATTTTGGTAACGATATTGTGATGGATTATGTTATATATTATATTGTACATAGATATGTTTTTGAAGGAGATAGATTGTGGGGGTAGTGTGGGTCACAAACAAACACAAACACTTCATAAAACAGATCTCATTTAAAATGTCAGAGCTTTGCTCAAGCCTGATAGTGGAGGCTCCAAGTGCCTTTGCAAAATCTTTGAAGAATGCCAAAAGAGACTTCACAATTAGGTGTAAATTGGACATGCTGTGGAGTAATGGGTTATTGTTTTGAAAACAACAGATGAACAGACTCAGAAGTTTGAGTCCAGTACCACAATCTTGAAGTTTGCTGTTCTAAAAAGGTCATGTGGTTTTTCAAGCAGAGAGAGAGGGAGAGGAGACTAAATAGGCTCTCTCTGAGTGAGTGAGAGTGAGAGAGAGAGAGAGAGAGAAACTGGTTTCTGCATTCATGGCAAGCTGGCAGCTTGTTGAAACCCTACTTTGAAGATGGGTTGTGAGTTTTGAGTTCAGCCTATTGAAAACTCTTGTGGTCCATACAAGAGGAAATGGCTGGCTACAGTGTCTCACCTGAAATAAGGGAAACAAGAGGAACTCTGTGGTGACCTGCAGAAAAAGGTTATCATTTGGAAAACCCTGATGGAGCAAGTTTCTTCGACAAGATACTGAAGTGGCTGATCGGAGGGAATCAGTTTGTGTGTGTGCAACAAACAACAAATCTCTCTGAGACCAACAAGAACCTTCCTGAGCAGTAACCAATTACCTTTAAGCACCAGAACTTGGAGAAAATTCATAAATGTTCAATTCTGTGCACAGTATAAGAATTGCCTGAACTTGGAGGAGTGAGATTGGACTGTGAATCAAAGAACTTTTCTGAACTTATGCACATTACACACATAAAATTAGAAGGGGATTAAGTTAAGTGAATAGTAATAAGTTAAAGTTTAATCTTATTTTTATGTTTCAGCGCTTCTAAAATTGTGTTTGGACATCAGGTGAGAGGACCTTTAATGTTGTTAAAAGAACAATGGGTTTATGAGGATGTGCAGTTCGACTTACTGGATTATGTTTCTAAATTTAAAGATAGGTTACAAAAGTGTGCATTATAGCTCAAGAGAATTTAGAAATGGCTCAGGGTAAAATGAAATGTTTATTTGACAGGAATGCTCAAGTGAGGAATTTTAAGACTGGATGTAAAGTGTTAATTTTGTTTCCAACACATAACAATCCTTTGAGAGCTAAATTTTCTGGTCCATACAAAGTGAAATCAAACTGATGTTAATTATGTGATAAACACTTGAGATCATAGGAATAAAACTCAGGTTTGTCACATAAATATGTTGAAACCTTATTATGAGGATAAAGATAGAGGAAAACAGTCTGTATCAGGGGTGTTAGTTGTTGACAGGGTTGAGGACGTTATGGATCATAAGAATATGGAAACAGAATCTTGAGAGGGTAACTTTAAAGAAACCATGATTCCTGTGTGCCTGTCTAAATCAGCAATTTTGGAAAATCTGAATGAAAAGTTAGGCCATCTTAAGTCACAAGAACAGATGCAGCTAAAGCAGTTACTTTTGAAATATCCAAATTTGTTTCCTGAGGTGCCAAAAAGGACATTAGTGATTGGTCATGATGTGGACATGGGAAAAGTAAGTCCCATAAGTCAACACCCATATAGAATAAACATTCAGAAGAGTAAAACCATGGATCAGGATGTGGAATATATGTTGAAAAATGATATTATTAAACCTTCAAACTCAGATTGGAGTTCTCCTTGTGTTCTGGTACCTAAAACAGATGGAATTAGATTCTGTACAGATTACAGGAAGGTTAATTCAGTAACAGATGCTTATCCTATTCTGAGAACAGGTGACTGTATTGATAAAATTGGGAAAGCTAAATTTCTTACTAAGTTGGATTTGTTGAAGGGTTACTGGTGTGTGCCTCTCAGTGACAGAGGAAGGATTGTTTCTGCTTTTGTGACACCATCTGATTTATACGTATAATGTGTTACCTTTTGGCATGAATAATGCCCCTGCAACAATCCAAAGAATGATTAATTCAGTAATCCAAGAGTTGACACATACAGATGTTTATATTGATGACTTCATTACAAAAAAGTGACACATGGGAAGAACATATGAGGGAATTGGGCAAATTGTTTGCAAGATTATCCAAAGCAAACTTAATTGTCAATTTAGTAAAAAGTGAATTTGGACATGCTATTGTGACATATTTAGGTCAAGTATAAGGTAAATGCAATATCTGAATTTCCTTTTCCCAATGGCAAGAAAGCGATGAGAAAGTTTTTAGAAATGGCGGGATATTATAGGAAATATTGCAGAAATTTTGCTAATGTTGCTCTTCCTTTAATTAATCTTTTGAAGAAAGGGGAGAGATTTGTGTTGACTAAAGTTTGTCAGAGAGCTATAGAAAATATAAACAAGATGTTATGCCATTATGCTGTTTTAAATGTACAAATAATTTAATAGCAAATTGTTTGTCAAGATGTTAAAATTGAACATGCAAAGAAATATACTCTCAACATTGGGATACATTGTAATAACATATATTCAGTATGATATCACTGTAGTGATTGTAAAGTCAGTTTAGTTATAACTGAATTTTAACTTGAGAGTTAAAATTCCTTTGTAGGGGAAGAGTGTGACAGATTATATTATATTTTATATTTATATGTTTTTGAAGGAGATAGATTGTGGGGGTAGTATAGGTCACAAGCAAACACAAACACTTCACAAAACAGATCTGATTTAAAATGCCAGAGCTTTGCTAAAACCAGACATTCCAGGCTCCAAGAATGCCTATAGAGTCTTCACAATTGGACATACTGTGGAGTAATGGGTTATTGTTTTGAAAACAGCAGATGAACGAACTCAGAAGTTTGGGTCCGGTACCACAATCTGTCTGGTTGCAGTTTACTGTTCTAAGAAGGTCATGTGGTTTTGCAAGCGGGGGGAGAGAGAGGGGAGATCAAACAGGCTTTCTCTAAGAGAGAGAGAGAGAGAGAGAGAGAGAGAGAGAGAGAGAACTGGTTCTGCGGTCATGACAAGCTGGCAGCTTGTTGAAACCCCATTTTGAAGACAGGTTGTGAATTCTGAGTTCAGCCTGTTGAAAACCTTTGTGGTCTATACAAGAGGAAGTGGCTGGCTACAGTGTTTCACCTGAAATAAGGGAAACAAGAGGAACTCTGTGGTGACCTGCAGAAGATTATCATTTGGAAAATCCTGATGGGGCAAGTTTCTTCGGCAAGACACTGAAGTGGCTGATCGAAGGGAATCAATTTGTGTGCATCTAACGAGCAACAAATCTCTCTCTGATACCAACAAGAACCTTCCTGAGTAGTAACCAATTACTTTTAAGCACCAAAGCTTGGTGAAAATTCATAAATGTTCAATTTTGTGCACAGTATAAGAATTGCCTGATACCGGTGAACTTGGAGGAGTGAGAAGTGAGATCAGACTGTGAATCAAAGAACTTTTCTGAACTTATACACATTATATACATATGCACTTAGAATTATAAGGGGGTTAAGTTAAGTTAATAGTAATAAGTTAAAGTTTTATCCTATTTTTATGTTTAAAGAAAATTAAAAATGACATTTGTTTAAGTAACTTTGTTTTGGTGAATTACTATTGCTGCTGGGTTTTGGGGTCCTCTGGACCTGTAACAATATAAAATTCAATATTGTATTGATCATATATTTTTCAACTAATTTTTTATATTTTCTAAACCTACCCTTATTAAGTAAATAATATTTTGTTATTCACACATGTTAAGGAAATAGAGCCAGAGAGGAGACCAGAGATCAGATGAGGGGTAAGTAAAATATTCTCGACCAGAGTGCACTTGGGTAAAATTCCATTTAGTTATACTTTTCACAAATGTTACCATGAATGAAAACTTACTTAAGTATTTGTAAATGGCCAAGGATGGAGTATGACACCATGGACAGGTGAATGGAATCGATACGTATTCACAATGTTCGGACACATAAACTTGACACTTTGTGATCATCTTTTTCAAGACAGATCTGTTATTCTAAAGAAGAATACCATCACGTTGGTGAATTGCTTCCTTGTCACTGATCTGTGAAGAAGAAGATGTAATGATATCAGATTAGCCCTAACAGATGGCTCTCTGTAACCAGTTCCCAAGTTTTTGAATGCAAGAAGAGACTGCTCGTGGAGTGCCAGGTTTCCATGACAGCAGTCTGAGAATCCATGGCAGAAGTCTTCAGGCCTCAGCAATAACCCTGTAGCTGCCAAATGTTTCAGAATGGGCTATGGATTCTACAGCAACAACTTTAATGTACATGAGTGGGAAAAAAAGAAACCCTGCAGCAGAAGGTGTAAAGACAGATGCAAAAACAACAAAACAGCACAGAATCCATTGGGAGGAAATCATTTTATGAAAACAGCTGGGCCATTTTGTATTCTGTCTCACAATGGGTTTCATGTAGACATGATTTGTGTCTCGCATTAATGTGGCCAAAGAAGGTGTTATCAAAGCAAAATACTGTAGATGCTGGAAATGAGTAAGTTAAGGATCACCAGCTAAAGGATACACACTTAACATTTTAGATTGATTCAGATTAGGCACACATTGACACAATGTTAAAATACAAATTTCCCAGATTTAAATTCCTGTCCCTGACCTCATTTGAAAGGCTTTAACATTAAGTGTGGAATTTGAACCCCGGTAAAGGAGTTGCACTAACTGCTACGCCAACCTTGGTGCCCACTAAAAGTAGGACCATTTTACATTTTTCCTACTAATTATTAATCATTTACATCCCTCATCATGAAGGTACTATTAGCTCATCAAAAGCATTCAGACTTTAGGACTTAATTGATGGGATGGAGGTGGAGGTTAGTACCTTCAAATGCCTGGAAGTTCACATATCATAAGAAATAAGAGCATAAGCAGGCCATGAGGCCCTTGGATGCTGCTCTACCAAATGGTGGAGCAAATGTTGACTGACATTTATCTTCATGGGTACTGTCTAATGTGCTGAGTCCCTCCATCTTCTCTCTGTTCACTCATGACTACTGTACTTTTTTTTAGTTATTTGTATATTATCCTACATAACATAGTTCGTTACTCAATCAGTTGCTCAAAAGATATCAGATGACATGTGCTTACAAACTTAATTCCCATGATTAATAGGAGTATGGCTGTCTCAGTCGCAGCACTAACTTGATGGATCAGTAAGGAACACTTACAAACAACAATTACATTATGAAAAAAGCTGACCTGTTGTCAGACTTTAGATTGTTCCCACATCATAGTTATGTGTTGCAGTCAGCGTACCTAAAGAGGCTGGCACTGTCCAATTGTGAGTTATTGAATTGTTGAGCATTGTTACATGTCAGAGGAAACTGTTCAAGTGCACAGATCTCCACGTCAATCTAATCAGTTTCCAAACTTTTTTTTTCTCACAGTCCAATAGTTTTCTGTCAATAAGAGTATAAGGCAGGGATGGCAAACCTTCTAATTTTTGATTTTGACAAAAATCATGGCAACAGGTCATTTCAGCCCACAAGTACATACCGGTGGTGTAGGTTAATTGGGTGGCATGGACTTGTGGGCTGAAATGGCCTGTTACTGTGCTCTATGTCTAAATTAAAAATTAAAAGTTTGGCCACCCCTACCATAAGGCTTAGGAGCAGAAATAGGCTATTCAGCCCTGCCATTTAATCACGAGTTGATCCATTCAGCCCCACTGCCTAGTCTTTTCCCCATAACCTTTGATACCCTGACTAATGTCAATCTCTGCCTTAAATATACCTTGGCCTCCACAACTGCCTGTGGTAACACATTCCACAGATTTACCACCCTCTGGCTGAAAATACTCCAAAGCATTTCTGTTCTAAGCAAATGCCCTTCAATCCTGAAGATGGGTTCTCTCGTCATAGACGCTCTCACCACAGGAAACAACCTTTCTACATCTACTCTTTCCATACCTTTCACCATGCAAAATATTTAAATGAGATACCCCTCTCAATCTCCTAAATTCCAATGAGGACAGGCCAGGAGATGTCAAGCACTCCTGATATGATAACACTTTCATTCCTGGAAACATCCTTGTGAACCTCCTCTGAACCCTCTCAAATGTCAGCTCATCCTTTCTTAAATGATGAGCCCAAAACTGCACACAATACTCCAAGTCTCACCAGTGCCTTACAAAGCGTCAACATCAAAGCCCTATCCACATTCTCTTTCTCTTAAAATGAATGCAAGCATTGCATTTACCTTCTTCACCAGTGAGTCAACATGTAAGTTTACCTTCAGGCTATCCTGCACAAGGACTCTCAGTTCCCTTTGCATCTGGGTATATTTAAATTTTATTCCTGTTTAGAAAATTGTCTGCCTGTTTATTTTTTTCTACCAAAGTGCATGACTGTACACTTTCTGGGATTATATTTCATTTGAAACTTCACTGCCCATTCTTCTAATCTGTCTAAGCCTTTCTGCATCCTCCATGTTTCCACACTTAGCTTCGTGAGATCTGCAAACTTGGCCACAAAAGTATTAATTCCATAATCTAAATCATTAATATACAACAGAAAAAGAAGTGACACCAACAATGCCCTCTTTAGAATACCACTAGCTACTGGAAGACAATCAGGATATCATCCCTGCTTCTGATTCTTTCCTTCTGTCAATCAGCCAATGCTCGACCCACGCCAGCATGTTTTCTCCTGTACTATGAGCTCCTATCTTGTTAAGTAGCCTTGTGTAGCACATTGTCAAAGGCCTGAAAATCAAAATACACAACATCCATTGCATTTCTATCTAGCCTGCTTGTCATGTCTTTCTGGAATTCCAAGAGTCAAGCAAGATTTTCCCTTGAGGAAACCATGCAGGTTTTGGCCTAACTTGTCTTGAGCCTCCAAGTATTCCATAACCTCATCCATGACAATCATCTCCAACATCTTCCCAACCATTGACATCAAGCTAACCGATCTATAATTTCCTTTTTGCTGCCTCCTTCCCTTCTTGAATAGCGGAGTGACATTTGCAATATTCAAATCTTCTGGGACCATATTGATTTCTGAAAGATTATTACCAATCTCTACCACTAATTCATTCAGAACCTGAGGGTGCAATCCATCTGGTATGGGAGACTTAACCACCCTTAGACCATTCAGCTGTCTGAACACCACCTCACTTAAAATAGTATCTACACTCACTTTTTTCCCTGATGCCCTTTGACATCTGCCACACTGCTTGTGTCTTCCACATGCAAAATACTCATTTAGTTTGTCTGCCATCTCCCTCTCTCCCATTATTATTTCTGCAGTATTATTTTCTATAGATATCGTGGTCCTATATCTACACTTTCCTCTCTGTTACCCCTTATATATTTGAAGAATGCTTTTGTTTGCTAGCCCACTATCATACTTCATCTTTTCCCTCCTTATGAGTTTTTTAGTTACCTTCTGCAAATTTTGAAAAACTTCCAACTCCTCTATTATTCCACTAATTTTTGCTTCCTTGCATGCACTCTCTTTTGCTTTTACATTAGCTTTGATTTCCTTTCTTTACCACAATTGTGACATTTTTCCATTAGAATATTTTTTCTTTATCTGAGATATATTATCTTGCATCTTCATCATTTTTGACAAAAACTCCATCCATTGCTGCTCTGTTGTCTTTCTGACTCATAGCCCCTTCCAATCCTCTTTGACCACTTCCTCTCTCATGCCACTACAATTCCTTTTACTCCACTGAAATACCACATCTTACTTGTTCCTCCTCGTTAAATCTCAAATTAAACTCCATCATATTAGGATCAATACCCCCTAAGGATTCCTTTACTCTAAGCTCTTTAATCACTTCTGGTGCATTACCCAACACCTAAATCAGTGCAGCTGATCCCCTAGTGGGCTCACAGAACATAGAACACTACAGCATAATACAGGCCCTTTAGCCCTTAATGTTGTACTCACCCATATATTCCTTTAAAAAAAGTACACCATAATCCTCTATTCTTCTTCCATCCATCTGCAGGTCCAAGTGTCTCTTAAATGCCTGAATGATTCAGCCTCCACCACCATCCCTAGCAAGGCATTTCAGGCACCCACAACTCTGTGTAAAGAAAAACTTACTCCTGATGTCTCCCCTAAACTTCCCTCCCTTAAGCTTGTCCTTATATCCTCCGATATTTGCTATTTCTGACCTGGGACAAAGCTGCTGGCTTTCCACCCTGTCTATGCCTCTCATAATCTTGTAGACATCTAATAAGTCTCCTTTCATCCTTCTATGCTCCAAAGAGAAAAGTCCCAGCTCAGCTAACCTTATTTCATAACATTTTGTTTCCAATCCAGGTAATATCCTGGTAAATCTCCTCTGCACCCTCTCCACAGTTTCCACATCCTTCCAATAATGAGGTGACTAAAACTGAACAAAATACTCCATGTGGATTCACCAGAGATTTGGAGAGTTGGAAAATGACCTCTTGACTCTTGAACTCAAACCCTCTATTAATAAAGTCCAGTATCCCATAAGACTTCTTAACTATCCTATCAACCTGTCCGACAACCTTGAGGGATGTATGAATTTGCACCACAAGATCCCTCTGTTCATCCACACTCTTAACTAACTGACTATTAACCCTGTATTCAGCCTTCTGGTTTGTCTTTCCAAAGTGCATCACCTCACACATATTAGGATTGAACTCCATCTGCCACTTTTCTGCCATACTCTGCATCCTGTCTATATCCTTTTGTAACCTACAACAACCTTAAACCCCATCCACAACTCCTCCAACCTTTGTATCATCTGCAAATTTACTGACCCATCCTTCTGCCTCTTCATCTGGATCACATAACAATCACAAAGAGCAGGGGTCCCAGAATAGAATTCCACTAGTCAATGGCCTCCAGGCAAAATACTTTCCTTCCTATACTACTTTGTGCTTTCTACATGCAAGGCAGTTGTTTTTATATCCGCATAGCCAAGGTCATGGACCTTCTGAATGAGTCATGGTCAAAAGCCTTACTGAAATCCATATGGACCATATCTAGAACCATAAAACCATGGAACACGACAGCACCAAAAAAGGCCATTTGGCCCTTCTAGTCTGTGCTGAAACATTATTCCACTAGTCCCACTGACGTGAACCCAGTCCATAACCCTCTAGACCTCTCCCATCCATGTTTCTATCCAATTTATTCTTAGAACTTAAGAATAAGCTTATATTTCCACCTTAGATGGCAGCTCTTTCCACACTCTCACTGCTCTCTGAGTGAAGAAGTTTCCCCTAAACTTTCCTTTCACCCTAAAACCATGTCCTCATATTTATCTCTCCTAATTTTGTAAACTTCTATCAAATCTCCCTCATTTTTCTACGCTCCAAGGAATAAAGTCCTAACCTGTTTAATTTTTCCCTGTAACTCAACTCCTGAAGACCCAACAAAATCCTAGTAAATCTTCTCTGTACTCTCTCAAACATACCAATATCTTTCCTGTAAATTGGCGACCATACTCCAATCTTAGCCCCACTAATGTCTTGTACAACTTCACCATGACATCCCAAATCCTGTACTCAATACTTTGATTTATGAAGATCAAGATGCCAAAAGCTTTCATTACAACCCTATCTACCTGTGATTCCACTTTCAGGGAATTATGTATCTGTATTCCCAGATCCCTTTATTCCTTTGCATTCCTCAGGGCCCTACCATTTACTTCATATATCCTACCTAGATGCAACACCTCACACTTGTCTGCATTAAATTCCATCTGCCATCTTCTGGCCCATTTTTCCAGTTGGTCCTGATCCCTCTGCAAGTTGTGAAAGTCTTTCTCACTGTCCACAATGCCTCCAATCTTAGTGTCATCAGCAAGCTTGTTGATCCAATTTACCATATTATCATCCACATCATTGATTATAGACACCAAATAACAATGGTCACAGCACCAATCCCTGATGCATACCACTAATCTCAGGCCTCCAGTCTGAGAGACAATAATCCAATATCACTCTCTGTCTTTTCCCATTCAGCTAATTTCAAATTCATTTGACAACCTCTCCATGGATATCTAGTGTCTGAACCTTCTGAACTAACCTCCCATGTGGGATCTTGTCAAAGGCCTTAAAGTCCATGTAGACAATGTCCATAGCCTTAAATTCAACTACTTTCTTGGTTGTGACTAGCCTTCATAGTCTAAGATGATGGCCTTCGTTCCATTGATCCGCAGAGTGAAGATGCCTGTGTATGTGTTTGTTTAACGTGACAAAAATGCTACAATTAATCTTTAGTTTAATGTTAAACTGTATTTCATATTCATATGACTTGGTAAGGTTATTTTGTGGGATTGGTTTCAGGGGCACAAAGGCAACACATTTGCATTTTAAAAAGAGAGAGAGAGAGATACTTTCAAGATGGCAGCTGACATCATCTCAGAGACAGAAGTCTGCTGTGATGACAGTTGAAGCAGAGAGATGAAGGATTTTATGATGGTTCTTGATATACTTAAAAAGCATTTGCCTGATCAATCCTAGACTACTTGGAAGCAGGAGAGAATAAAGATACTTACTTTGATTTTAAGTTTGGGAAGACAAAAATTAAATTATGCTTTTTAGGATGAAGATTTTAAAGGTTCAGAAGGATTTCAAAGGCTGATGTGATGTCATACCATGTGACATGAAAGATCTGGATGGAATATATTATCAAAATCAGACATTTTTTGGATCAGATAAAGAAGGGAAGGCCGTCTTGTATCGACAGGATTGCAAAAGCAGCCATCAATTCCTTTAAATGAAGGAAGGCTGCCTGTGTTCTCCTTAATAAAAGGAGGAACACCAAAAGTGGTATTTTAAAAGAAATAGCCACTCCGACTGCCTCTAAGAAAAGAGGGCAGCCTCGTGTCCATGCAAATAAAGGTCTCTCTTGGTTAAAAAAGAAATCATTGTGAAAATAGACTCCGTAACTTTTAGGAAAGATAGGAGGGGACTTTTGAAATCACTTGTATAAAGAAACATTGCTCTGAAAACGGCTCTACAAAAGAAAGTTGTGAGTTTTAAAGAGGTCTCAAAATGCTCCATAATTATTCTGAACTACAATTTAAAAATCTTGAAGTTCAACATAAGATGTTTGATTCTGAAATTTAAAAGAGGACTTTACAGAATTATGCCTAAACTGTAATGGTTTGGGATTTAATCTCTCTCTCTCTCTCTCTCACACACACACACACACACACACACACACACACACACACACACACACACACACACACACACATACATTTGCGCATAGTGGAGTTTAAGATAGAGTTAAGTTTAGAGTAAAGTAAGAAATGTTACTGCTCAGTATATTCTTTGAAATCTTGTCTCTTTCACATTGTAGGGTTTACTCTCCATCTATATGTCTTTGGTGGGACATCCTCTAATTCGATTGTTAATAACAAGGGAAAGTGATCAGATAATAATCTTGCTTTATATTCAATTTTTTTAAACTCTCCCTTGGATCTGTGCTGATAACAAAAACATGTCTATCCTTGACTAGGTCTTATGTGAATATTCTCTCTTGTTTGGATGTTCCTTCCTCCATATATCGATTAGTTTCATATCCTGCATTGATTTTAGTGTAAATTTAGTTACTTTATTGTTAATTGTCTTCCCTGTTTTGTCTATCATTGGGTCCAGGTTGAAGTTGAAATCCCCTCCTAGCAAGATATGTCCCTGTGTATCTGTTATCTTTAGGAAGATGTTTTGCATAAATTCCTAATCTTCTTTGTTAGGTGCATAGAATGAATTAAAATATACTTCAGATAAATATGGAATCAGTAAAAGATAAATTCATTTTATGGGACTCAATGAAGGCCTTTATTCTTTCTTTGGCTTGGCTTTGTGGACGAAGATTTATGGAGGAGTATGTCCACATCTGCTGCAGGCTCGTTGGTGGACTGACAAGTCCGATGCAGGACAGGCAGGCATGGTTGCAGCGGTTGCAAGGGAAAATTGGTGGGTTGGGGTTGGGTGTTGGGTTTTTCCTCCTTTGTCTTTTGTCAGTGAAGTGGGCTCTGGGATCTTCTTCAAAGGAGGTTGCTGCCTGCCGAACTGTGAGGTGCCAAGATGCACGGTTGGAGGCGATATCAGCCCACTGGCGGTGGTCAATGTGGCAGGCACCAAGAGATTTCTTTAAGCAGTCCTTGTACCTCTTCTTTGGTGCACCTCGGTCTCGGTGACCAGTGGAAAGCTCACCATAGAACATGATCTTGGGAAGGTGATGGTCCTCCATTCTGGAGACGTGACCCACCCAGCGCAGTTGGGTCTTCAGCAGCATGGATTCGATGCTTGCGGACTCTGCCAGCTCGAGTACTTCGATGTTGGTGATGAAGTCATTCCAATGAATGTTGAGGATGGAGCGGAGACAGCGCTGATGGAAGTGTTCTAGGCCTTTATTCTTCTTTGGCTTGGCTTCGCGGATGAAGATTTATGGAGAGGGTAAAAGTCCACGTCAGCTGCAGGCTCGTTTGTGGCTGACAAGTCCGATGCGGGACAGGCAGACACGGTTGCAGCGGCTGCAGGGGAAAATTGGTTGGTTAGGGTTGGGTGTTGGGTTTTTCCTCCTTTGCCTTTTGTCAGTGAGGTGGGCTCTGCGGTCTTCTTCAAAGGAGGTTGCTGCCCGCCAAACTGTGAGGTGCCAAGATGCACAGTTTGAGGCAATATCAGCCCACTGGCGGTGGTCAATGTGGCAGGCACCAGGAGATTTCTTTAGGCAGTCCTTGTACCTTTTCTTTGGTGCACCTCTGTCATGGTGGCCAGTGGTGAGCTCGCCATATAACACGATCTTGGGAAGGCGATGGTCCTCCTTTATTAGAGGACAAATAATTAGCTATATGACTAAAATTAAAAAGAAAAATAATCGGGAAGTAGAATAGTTGGAAAAAGAGATAACAATCATAGAAAAGGAATTATCAGAAAGAGAAGATACAGATAAAAAGAGAACTGGCAGAGAAAAAATTAAAATATGAAACATTACAATCATATAAAGTAGTGAAAAAATATAATGAAAACAAATCAAAAATATTATGAACTGGGAGAGAAAACACACAAAATATTGGCCTGGCAACTTAAAACAGAACAAGCTAAAAGAACCATTCTTGCAACAAGAAAAGATGATAACCAGATCACATTGGAGATTAATGAAAATTTTAAAAGATTCTATAAACAATTATACCAAACTGAAAATATAGGAAAAAATTACAAAATTGACAAATTCTTAACTAATATTGAATAGCACATCTACAAATAGAAAAACAAAATAAATTGACAGAACCTTTTAAGACTGAAGAAATACAAGATATATTAATGAAATACTAAACAATAAAGCACCAGGTGAAGATGGATTCACTATAGAGTTTTATAAAGTTTTTAGGAATCTATTAATCTCTTCCTTCCTAGAAGTAATGAATCAATTAGAAGAGACCCAAAACTTACCAGAATCATGTAAAACAGCAATAATCACAGTAATTCGAAAGAAGGAAAAACCCACTATTGCCAACATCATAGAGACCAATATCATTATCGAATATAGATTATAAATTAATAGCAAAATTATTAGCAAACAGGCTGACTGACTGTGTACCAAAACTAGTAAGGAAAGACCAAATTGGATTTTTTTTAAAAAAAGATGGGTAGCTGATAATGTTAGTAAGCTTATCAATTTAATTCATGCAGCACAAATAAATAAAATGCCAATGGTAGCTATTATGTTAGATGCAGAGAAAGCCTTTGACAGGGTAGAGTCAAATTATTTGTTTAAAGTTTTACAGAAATTTAAACTACCAGAAAAATTTATTAACAGGATTAGAGCATTATATAATGGACTGTTAGCAAAGGTAGTAATAAATGAATATGTATCAGATCATTTTAAATTAAGCAGGTCAACAAGACAGGGATGCCCATTGTCCCTTTCATTGTTTGCTTTGGTTATTGAACCACTGGCGGAATTGATAAGGAAGGAAACTATGATAAAAGGAATAAAAATAAAAGAGAAAGAAATAAAATCAGCCTCTTTGCAGATGACATCATAGTATATTTAACTGAACCAGATAAGTCAATAAAAAAACTACATTCAAAACTGGAAGAATTATGGAGAGATATCAAGGTACAAGATTAACACCAATAAAAGCAAAGTGATGCCAATGAACAAAGTTGATTATTCGGAATTTTAAAAAGAAACCCCTTTTAAATGGCAATCACAGGCAATACATTACCTTGGTATCAGAATAGATAACAACCTAAAAAATTTATACAAATTAAACTATGAACCATTAATTTAAAAATATACAGGAAGATTTAGAGAATTGGAAAGAACTGCCGTTAACTTTAATAGGAAGAGTAAATTGTATTAAAATGAATGTGTTCCCATGAGTGGAATATCTATTCCAAATAGGACTAAAATTAGACAGAGCCCAAATAAGAAGGGGAGAGGGATGAAAGGAGGGAAGGAGGGGGGCAGGAGAAAGAAGAAATGTCACGATGTATATATTGATGATGATCATTTGTGGATGTTGTTACTGATATGACTCATAGTGCAAGAAATTAAAAAAATTAAAAAGTAATAAATGTTACTAAATAGTAATAAAAATTATTTTGAATTTAACATTGCCGGGTGAATTTTCCATTACTGTTCCTGTGTTAGTACTAATAATATTTTATTAGTTCATAACAAATATGTACTCGATGTTGCACACGATATTTCACAAATAAATGATTAATTCCAATGGCATGAAAAGCATGATGATTGGAGCTCATAGATTTGATACAGCCTTCATCTGCCTTCACAGCCATTGAGTTCAGAGTAATTTTGCCTGCCTTTTCCACTGTTGAGGACTTGGTTGGATTGTTCTTTGTCAGGGATCTCACCCTCGATCTTTCTGCCATGGGTGACCCTACCAGGAGCATAGATCCAGATGTGATCACTCTCGGGGTCACCGGACCACACAAGCTTCTCCACCATGACAAGGAGACAATCCACGGAGAAGTGGTTTTGTTGGAAAACTCCTCAAGAAACTCTAAAATTTGTTAAACATGACCTACTGTGCACAAAACCATGCAGACTATTCTTAACCAGCCCTTGGCTCTCCAAATAATTGTATATCCAATCTCTCAGAACACCCTCCAATAATTTACCCACCACTGACTTCAGGCTCACCGGCCTGTAATTTCCTAGTTTGCATTTGGTGCTTTTTTAAACAACAGAACAACATGAGCTACCTTCTAATCCTCCGGCACCTCAATCATGGCTAAGGAAATTATAAATGTATCTGCCAGGGCCCCTGCAATTTTTATACTAGTCTCCCTTAAGATCAGAGGGAATATCATGTCAGGCCCAGGAGATTTGTCTTCCTTTGATTGCTGTAAGGCAGCAAGCACCTCCTCCTCTTTAATCTCTATATGTTCCATGCCACTACTGCTTGTTTCCATTTCTTCTTTATACTTTATGTCAGTTTCCTGAGTAAATATTGAAGCAAAAGAACTGTTTAAGATCTCCCCCATCTCATGAGGCACCACACATAGACAACCACTCTGATCTTCTAGGGGACCAATTTTGTCCCTTACTATCCTTTTATTCTTAACATACTTGTTAAAACCCATATAACCATATACAGCACAGAATAGGCCAGTTTGGGCCTACTAGTCCATGCCAGAACAAATCCCACCCTCCTAGTCCCACTGACCAGCAGCTGGTCCATACCCCTCCAATCCTCTCCCCTCCATGTAATTATCCAGTATTTCCTTAAATGTAAATAACGTCCTTGCTTCAACCATCTCTGCCGGAAGCTTATTCCACATCCCAACCATCCTTTGCATGAAGAAATTTCCCCTCATGTTCCCCTTATAATTTTCCCCCTGCAATCTCAAACCATGGCCTCTGGTTTTAATATCCCCCACTCTTAATTGAAAAAGCCTATCCACGTTGACTCTCTCTGTCCCTTTTAAAATCTTGAACACCTTCATCAAATCCCCCCTCAATCTTCTACGCTCCAGAGAAAAAAGCCCCAGTCTGCTCAACCTTTCTCTGTAACTCAAACCCTGACATCCTGTCAACATTCTCGTGAACCTTCTTTGCACTCTCTCTATTTTGTTTCTATCCTTCCTATAATTTGGTGACCAAAACTGCACACAGTATTCCAAACTTGGCCTCACCAATGCTTTGTACAATTTCATCATAACATCCCAACTCTTGAATTCAATACTCCGATTTATGAAGGCCAACATTCCAAATGCCTTCTTCACCACTCTATCTACCTGAGTATAAACTTTGAGGGTACTATTTATCATAACTCCTAAATCCCTTTGTTGCTCTGCACTCCTCAATTGTCTACCATTCAATGTATATGACCTATTTAGATTTGCCTTTCCAAAATGCAACATTTCACACTTATCCGTATTAAATTCCATCAGCCATTTCTCAGCCCACACCTCTAGCTTTCCTATATTTATTTTTAAGCTACGGTAATCTTCCTCACTGTCCACAATACCACCAATCTTTGTATCATCTGCAAACTTACTTATCCAATTTACCACCCCTTCTTCCAAATCGTTAATATATATAACAAACAATAGTGGACCCAGGACCAATCCCTGAGCAACTCCACTAGTCACCGGCCTCCAATTTGACAAACAATTTTCTACCAGTACTCTCTGACACCTCCCGTCCAACCATTGCTGAATCCATTTCACTACCTCCTTATTTATACCTAATGCCTCCACCTTTTTTCCTAACCTCCTGTGGGGAACTTGGTCAAAAGCTTTACTAAAGTCTAAATAGACAACATCCACAGCCTTCCCTTCATCAATCTTTTTTGTAACCCCCTCGAAAAACTCTAAGGTTTGTTAAGCATGATCTACCTCTGACAAAACCATGCTGACTACTTCCTATCATTCACTGTTCTTCCAAATATTTGTAAATGCCATCCCTCAGAACACTTTCCATCAACTTACCCACCACAGACATCAGACTCACAGGTCTATAATTTCCATCAGACAACCAATCAGCTTTACCTTCATATTATCTGCCAAAGCAACCTTATGTCTTCTTTATGCCTTCCACATTTCCTCCTTAATTATTTTCTTACATTTTCTTTACTCTTCTAGTGCCTCATTTGCTCCATGTTGCCTATACCTGCTATATACCTCTCTTTTCCTCTTAACCAGATTGCAAATATCCTTTGAAAACCAAGGTTTCCCATGCCTGTTAACTTTGCCTTTATTCCTGGCAGGAACATGCAAACTCTGCTCTCTCAAAATTTTGCCTTCTACTTACTGAACACATCCTTGGCAGAAAACAACTTATCCCAATCCACTCTTCTTAGATCCTTTCTCATTCCACAAAATTGGCCTTTCTCCAATTTAGAATCTCAACTTGAGGACCAGATCATTCTTATCTATAATTAACTTGAAACTCCAAATGCTCATAGATCCTGTCCTTAAGAATCCTCTCCAATAGCTTGCACGCCACTGACGTAAGATTCACCGGTATATAATTCCCAGGATTCTCCCTATTATATTTTTTAAAACAAGGGGACTGCATTTGCCATTCTCCAATCCTTCCAATACCTCCCCTGTGGACAAAGAGGACTCAAAGATCATAGCCACTGGCCCAGCTATTTCTTCCCTCACTTCCCACAGCAACCTGGGGTATATCGCATCCGGCCCCAGGGTCTTATCAATCTTAATGTTTTTAAGAAGGTCCATCACTTCCTCTTCCTTAATCTCAACATTGTCCAGCACATAAGCCTGTTCTGTTCTGACCTCACCCTGACCAATGTACTCTTCTCTTGTGAATATTGAAGCAACGTGTTCATTTAGGACCTCCCAACCTCCTTCCTCTCCAGGCACATGTTGCCTCATTTATCCTTTAGCAGCCCTACCTTCATATTTGTCATCTTTCTGTTCTTCACATTTGCATCAAATGCCTTGGGGTTCTCCTTAATCCTATATGCCAAGACCTTCTCATGCCAACTTTGAGCTCTCCTAAGTCCTTTCTTAAGCTCCTTCCTGGCTCCCATAGATTTATTATGGGCCCTTCCTGTTTCTTGCTTCCTTCTTCCTCTTGACTAGCAGCCTCACCTTTTCATCATCCATGGTTCCCTTTTCCTAACATCTTTTCCCTGAACGAAGTACAAGTGGTCCCTAAACTTGCTCCACATTTGTTCTGTGCTTTCACCCTTGAACATTCGTTTCCAATTTACTCTTGCTAGTTTTTGCCTCATCCCATTGTAATTAGCTCTTCCCCAATTAAACACTTTCCCATTTTGTCTGCTTTTATCCTGAACCATAGCTATGCTCTGAGAGTTGTAGTCACTCTCATCAAAATGTTCACCCAGCAAGCAGTCTGCCACCTGACCAGGTTCATTACCCAGAATTAGAACCAGTATGACCTCCTCTCGTCGGCTGGTCCACATACTGTGCCAGGAATCCTTCTTGAACACAGCTGACAAATTCTGCCCCATCTACCCCTCTTGCAGTCAGGAAGAGCCAGTCAGTATTAGGGAAGTTGAAGTCTCCCATAACTACAACCCTGTATTTTCTGCACCATTCCAAATATCTGGCTGCTTATTTGCTCCTCAGTGACCTATAGGCTAGTTGGGGGTCTATGGACTACTCCTAGTACAGTGATTGCTCCCTTCCTATTTCTGACATCCACCAATACCATCTCAGTGGACACTCCATCTGCAGCATCCTCTCTTTCTATAGCTGTGAAACTACCCCTGACCAGTAATGCTACTCCCCTTTCTTACCTCCCATTCTATTCCTTTTAATACACCTAAAACCCAGTACCTGCTTCAACCAATTCTGTTCTTCCTCCAGCCAAGTCTCTGTAACGCACTGATCCATGCTCTAAGTTCATCCCCTTTATTCCTAATACTCCTAGCATTGAAATAGACACATTTCAACTCCTCTAACTGACTACATTTATATTTTGTCCCCTGTCTGTCCTTCCTCACAAACTCAGATGATTTATCATCATGTTTTTGACCTGAACTCACTTTCTGGTTCCCATCCTTTCCCCCACCCCTCCACCCCACCACCAAACTAGTTTAAATCTCCCATAACAGCTCAAGCAAACCTATACCCCAGATTTTGGTACCTTTCCAGTTCAGGTGCAGCCCGTCCTTTTTTGTACAGGTCAAACATTCCCCAGAAGAGATCCCAATGATCCACAAATCTGAACTCCTCCCCCTGCACCAACTCTTCAGTCACTTATTCATCTGTCACAACTTCCCTTTCCTACTCTCTCTGGCGTGTGGCACAGGCTACAATCCTGAGATTGCCACCTTTGAGATCCTGCTTTTTAACTTCTTTCCTAACTCCCTATATTCCCACTTCAAGACCCCATCCCCTACTCATATCTATGTCATTGGTTCCCCAAGTGGACCACAACATCTGGATGCTCACCACCACCCCTTCCCCAACCCCCAGAATACTGTGAACTCAATCAGAGGTGTTGTCCATGACCTTGGAACCTGGGAGACAACATATCATTCAGGAGCCTTGATCTCATTCACAGAACCTTCTGTCTGTTCACCTAACCAAAGAGTCTGCAATCACCATTGCTCTCCTCTTCTCACACCTTCCCTTCTGAGCTGAGGGGCCAGTCTCTGACCACTACGACTTGTCGCTGGTAGATCGTCATCTCCAATAGTATATCCAAAACAGCATAGATTGTTGAAGGAATGGCTACAGGGATGCTCTGTACTATCCTTCTCATAACAGTCACCCAGCTACCTGCCTCCTGACTTTTGGGGGGGGGGGTGACTGTTTCCCTGAAGCTCCTGTCTATCACTGTCGCTGCCTCCATTAACAATCTTTGTTTAAATGCAAAGGTCTTACCTGGCCTTCCCACTAAAAACAAGTTCTTTCTCTGCTTGCCAAAGCCTCAAAGTCCCATTCCTCCCTTAACACTCACAGCTCTCCTAAGTCCCTCGCTCCTCCTCTTCCAGTGAATGGTTCTGAAATTACAATGGACCAAATCCCTCCTCTGCTCCCCTTTTTAAATACTCATCAAAAAAATGCTTTAAAAAGAAATCTCACAGGTTTTCTTCTTTTTCCATCTTTTTTTTAATTGGTTGTTATAGGAAATACAATAGAATGAAGAAAAGGGAACAAAACTGCAAATACAGTATCACATGTGTAAGTATATAGATCAATATAAAACTTCAACTGTATAAACTCGATCCCCCTCCATTGCAAGGGGTGAAAATGAAAAATCAAAAGTATTGTATTAAAACCCCCCACCTAACCTACTCTAATAAAAAAAACTAACAAAAACAGTTGAGCAGCCTTATCCTGAAAGTTACCTATATTTTTTAGTTTTTGATTCCTACCGTAATTCAAAAATAAAACAAATCTCATATTGGTAAATATGAGATAAAATATATCTCATCTGTAAGAGTTAATACATCTAATCACATCAGAAACATTTACATCATTTGAAAATAAGACACAAAAGGTTGCCATATATCTTCAAATTTCACCTATGAATCAAATACATAATACAGTATCTACTTTTTTTCTAAACTTAAACAAGGCAATAATATGAGAAAACCATTGAAACATTGGAGGTCTAGCTCTTCAAGCCAACAATGTAGAGAAGGCCACAACCCATTGAACAGGTACAGAAAAACTCCTTATTTCTGAGTCAATAACCCCGAAAAGAACAGTTATTGGATTGGGCCGTAGCTCCACCTGGAGTATAGTTGAAAAGAAATTGCAAATTTCTTTCCAATAGTTTTCGAAGGATGAACAAGATCAAAGCCTATGTGTCAATGTTGCAATTTCAGATTTTCATCTGTCACAAATAATGTTAATATTAGAAAAAAATACTAGCCAATTTATCTTTGGACACGTGAACACAATGCACCACTTTGAATTAGATTAATGAATGTTGGACATATAGAAGAGATTTTTACCAGGCTTTCTACAATTCTTTCTCTTGAGATCCAGTCCCAACCTAGTTTTCCCAATCAACTTGCATGTTAAAATCTCCTTTCACTACCATACAATTGCCCTTCTAAAACACCTTTTCTATTTGCTGTTGTAATGCATTGTCTACATCCCAGCCATTGTTTGGAAGTCTGTGTATGGCTGTCAACAATGTATTTTTATCCTTGCTATTTCTTAACTTAACCCATAATGATTATACATCTTCTGATCCGATGACACCTCTCTAATGATTTAATGTTATTCCTTACCAACAGAGCATGCCATTCTCTCCACCTACCTACCTTCTGATACACTGTGTATCCTTGGATATTCCGTTCTCAATGACATCATGCTTTAGCCATGACTCCGTGATGGCTACATCATACCTGCCAATCTGTAGCTGTACGACAAGGTCATCCACTTATTTTCTTATGCTGTGCTCATTTAAATACAAAACCATTATCCCCGTATTTGTTACTTTATTTGACTCAATGTTCCTGTTGCATTGTAACTTATCTCAAAGGCAGCACTTTTGCCCTATCTGCCTATCCTTCCACACATACTCCCCATCAGCTGCCCCTACTTGTGCACCAATTGCCTCTACCTCTGCTTCTTCACTTTGGTTCTCACCCCCCTCTGAATCTGCTTTAAACCCCCCACCCCAACCCTGCCACCCAACAGCATTAGCAAACCTCCCTCCCAGGATACTGGTTCCCCTCTAGTTCAGGTGCAACTCATCCCACTCGCACAGTCACTCCTTTCCCAGAAAAGTTTCCAATAATCCAAGAACTTGAAACCTTGCCCCCTCCACCATCTCTTCAGCCACTCATTTGCCTCTGCTATATTCCTGTTTTGAACTTCCCTAGCTCATGCCACTGGGAGTAATCCAGATATTACCACTTTGGAGAATCTGCTCTTCAGCCACTTTCCTAACTCCCTAAATTTACTTTGCTGGACCTCTGCCCCACTCCTGTTCATATCATTGGTACCAATATGTACCATGACCTTTGGCTGCGCACCCTTCCCTTTCAGAATATTGTGCACCCACTCAGAAACATCCTGGACCCGAGCACCCAAGAGGCAACACATCATCATGGAGTCACAGAAGCCACAGATTCTCCTGACTATTGAGTCCCCTATGACTATCACTCTACCTGACTTCACCCTTCCTTTCTGAGACACATAGCCAACCACAATGCTATTGGTCTGGCTGCTGCCTTGCCCAGTTAGGTCACCCCACTCTGTAGTATCCAAAGGGGTGTACTTGTTGTTGAGGAGAATGGCCACAGAGGTACCCTGCACTGCCATTCTGATCCTTTTCACTCTCCTGACTATCACCCAGCTACCTTCTTTCAGCTTCCTTGGTATGATTACATCCCAGTAACTCCCATCTATCACCCGTTCAGCCTCCTGAATGATCCAAAGTTCATCCAATTCGAGCTCTAATTTCCTAACATGGTTTGAAGGAGCTGCAGTATTTATTTAGATCCCTTTAGAAAACAATCAATGGAATTGCTACTCTTCAGGCAATGAATTTCAGATCATAACAACACACATTACGAAAGCATTTCCCTCATGATCAGTGGCTGTATTGCCTTAATTTTAAATCCACAACTTTTAATTGTTGACATTTCCAACAGGAACAGCTACCCTCTTTTGATGTGTCTGTACCCTCCATGATCTTTACACACCCATTCCAAGGATGTCAATATTCTATGTGAGCAATTTTCATTGAGAGGTAAATGGTTGGTTTTCTCTACTCTCCTCATAGTTTTTTAAAATTTCCAATGGGAAGAGACTTATTTTGATATCCAATCTGAAATACAGCAGTTCCAGCTAATACAAGAGGACTTGTGTACAATAGAGAGATTAGTCTCAGACTGGAAGATCACTTCACTGAGTACCTTCTCTCTGTCCACATCAATGACAGGGATCTCCCAGTGTCAACCCTTACAATTCTGTGCCCCACTCAAGTGCCGACATGTCTGTCCATGGCCTCATGAACTGCCAAACCAAGGCCACCCATAATTGGAGGAGCACCACCTCATATCCCACCTAGGCACTCTCCAATCAGATGCCATTAACATCGACTTCTCCGGTTTCTGCTGAACTACTATCCATTCTCCTTCTCTTCCCCATCCCTCTGTTTCCCTTTCTCCAGCACTCCACCCCCTTCTCTCTCCATTCAGAGACCTATCCCTCCTCCCTCATCCACCTATTGTCTCTTGCCTGTGCTCCTCCCCTTACCCCTCCCCCCACCATTTTATTCAGGCACCTGTCTATGTTTCTCTCATACGCTGATGAAGGGCTCAAGCCGAAACGTTGGTGTATAAACTGTGGTGTATAAAATACACTGTTTGACCTGCTGAGTTCCTCCAGCATTGACCTAATATGTGCTCCTGCACCATTGACCTAATATGTGCTCTAGTCTCTGGAGCAGAATTTAAACCTATAATTCTCTGACATCTTAAATGGATTGACATGTCAATCGATTATCCAAGTCAATGAATTGGAAATGAGACATTGACTTTATTTTAACACAACAGGATTGTGAAGAGTTAAAATTTAGCTGGAGGAATCAAAAAGATTATTACCTAAATGGGGAGTGGTTGCAAGTGAGTGGAGTACAGAGGGATCTATGTTTTCATGGGCATGAATCAAACTGGCTTTTAATACTAGGAAGTTGGCGTATAAAAATGAGGCAGTATTGTAAAGGGTGTCAGTGCCACACTGGAGTACTGTGTACAGTTTTGGTCCCTTATTTGAGACACTATATCATTTTAGTCATTCCAAAATGATTCATCAGGCTAATTATTAGATTATGGTATCACAACCAACTGAAAAACTTGTATACTGTGAAGTTCCATCCAAGACTCTCATATGTACAAAACAATATATTTTTAAAAATTTGTATAGATGAAATACTTGTCCTCCATATGTAATGCTTGTCTGTATGTATGTGTGTGTGTTATGTCTGGTAGTGTGACTGCGTGTTTTACACTGAGGACCAGAGAACACTGTTTTGTTGGGCTGTACTTGTACAATCAATATAGATGACAATAAACTTGATGAGTTCCGAGAAGGGAGTTGTGATTTTGTTGAAAAGGAGGAATGACAAGGTAAATGTTGAAATGTTTCCACAAATGGGAGTCTAGAACAAGGGGACATGGTTACAAAGTAACAGGACTATTATTTAAAAGTGAAGTGTATAGAAGGAAAATTTCTTCTCACAGAGGGCATGAATCTCTAGAATTCTCTACCTCAGAGAATTATGAAGGCTGGAACAATGGGGGGACTGTAGTGAACTGGAACAGGTGTTGAGGGCCTGCTCCAGGTGAGCCAAAAAGCAGGGCAGGCTTTAGGAGCTGAGTGGCCTATTCCATATTCATCAATAATCCAGTGGAGGAGCCAAGATGATCCTGAATAATCCCTCACATCCTACTTTTCAGATTCGCCTACACTGATATGTCGTAAATGAGTCCTTGATCCAATTATTGAAAGAGTTCACTACAGCTGGTCTGCAGCTCACCGCAGCCTGGCATCTCTTGTCAGGGCAACGGGTTTAACTGTGCTTTGCTAAGTTAAAACTGGCTTTTTGAAGTATGAGCCAATAAATAAAACAACTTCCTGCCTAGACCTTTCTACTTTCCCTGCGCCCTGGGAAGATGTGATCACCCTTCTGCATGCATCTCATTTACCATGGTTTGAATGATCATTTGAATGAATGTGGGAGCTGTCTCCCTCTCCCCAGTGTATTGTTGGAGTTGGAACCATGAAGAAAGTGTCTTTGAGGGTAAATGCACCTTCTTGGATTAATGTGCAGCACAATGACTGAAATCATGTCCTAACTAGAACAATGCAGCTCTGGTATTGATGCATATTTCTGGATGTAAACCATCCTAAAGCTGTTTTGAATGTATTCTTAGTCATCTTCATAGCTTTACTCAGGCAACCTAATTAGTGCAAAATGCAACAATGGTTTAGCTCACCAAAAAGAATAAAATCTGATTTCTAAGCTGATGTATGATGTTTCTGGATAAATTTCAAAATCATTTCAAGTTACAATGAAGCTTACCAGCAAATAAACTTTCAGAGTATAACTAAAGTACAGGAAAAAATGTTTTTGTAATACCAGTTACAAGTTGATTGTTATTATTGATTGATTTTAAATTCTAAGCATCTTGTTGCCTGAAATGCTTTGAAGCTGGTTTTATACATCTATTGACGCTGCGAAACCTGCTGAGTTCCTCCCACATTTCTGTGTGTTTACTTGCATCTTCTCACAATCACTTTGGGCTGTGTCTGTGCACCTCCTAGTGGCTGGGTTCACAACAGTACTGTTCAAAATTTGGAAGCACACTTTCTGCTTGCAATAGCTGTCAGGCCTCATCCAATGGGTTCAAAGCTTGATTTTAGTATAGCCAGGGCCGGATTAACATAGTAGCAAAAGTAGTACATGCTACAGGCCTTGGATTTTCAAGGGCCCTGTATTTATGTACTATGAATTATGAGAAACTTTTTTTGTTTTCATCATTGTAGCAGCTATGAGATACCACACTGATCGTCTGTGTTAATAACCACAATTAAAGGTGATAATTGGCTAAAATCGCTAACCTTAAAAGTTAGCAATTTTAGTCATTTATCACCTTTAATCGGTATCTCATAGCCGCTGCACAAAGATGAAAATGTAAATGTAAACTTGCCTTAGCGGAACAAAAAATAATCCTCTCCTCAGCCCCTCAGTCAGCTGGCTGGTTTCATTCATTTACATGTCAGGGGAGCTGCATGTTGCCGATAACAATGTGAAAAGCAGAGTGGTTCCAGGTGCATGGGGGATTATGGGTAACAAAAATGGCCATTGATCCCGCATTGAGCCAGCTGCCGCTGTAAGTAAGTTTTGTTTTAACAAAATGTGTAAGTTTTAATAGGGGATGGGAGGGGAGGTGGGGGGGGGGGGGGCAATTTCAGTGTTATTGTAATTTCAGTGTAAATATAAGAACAAAATGTGTAATTAAGTTTTAACAAGAGAGGGGGGGCGGGGGAATGCAATTTCAGTGCTTGCCATATGCACTATGTTCCTTAGATATGCCACTGGTAATCACTGAATATATAGTGAACTGAGAAAGCTAGCAACATTTTGTTAAAAATAATTAAGACTATTCCAAACTTACCAAAAACGTCGCCACAGTCACATTTCCAACTCATTCCACATACACCAGCTGGCACTTTGTGTGTTACTGTGACACTGCCCCCTCACCACACATGCACCAGCCAGCAATATTTAGGACCATGCATGCGGCAGCTGGCACTATTTAGGGCTCCCTTTAAAATAAATGCTGCATGCGCTGCAATACCTTAATCCAGCACTGAGAATAGCACAAGTTGTTCACACAGAATGAAAGAGATTGAACAGTCTTGAAGTGTTATCAGGAACAGGTCATCGGTCTGTTCCTCTGAACAGTGAGAAAAATATAGAGAAAATCTTTATAATATTTACCTTCAAAGAAACAATAAAATTTCAGTTATGTGAAGCACCCAGATCAAAAGGTATGACTCAAATTACACAAAAAACTCAAAGGCATTAAAATTTTCCTACAATATATTCTATTCTATTTATATAATCAAAACAAAAGAAAGGAATGTGCTGAACATCATGAAATCAACCCAATACTTCAAATAGATCTTCTGGGAAAACAGTCTCATTAACAAGATTACATTGCAGTTACAGTTATCTTCGGTGATTCATCACTGGGAACCTCGTATATATTTTCATAAGCACTTGGATGTTCACTTGATCTGTAGTCACAGGAAAGATTAAATAGTGAAATGTGAATAAAAATCTGTTCTTCAATCACAATACTATTATTGTATTCATTTGTGTTAGGTTAAAAAATGTTCAATTTATGTTACATATCAAATGACAGGTGTACTGATAGTACAGTAAAACCACTGATATCCAGCACCCATGGGGATTAGTACATTCCAGAAAAGTGAATTTTCCAGTTGTTTGATTTTGCAGGATTGGTGAATTAACAGCAAGGTGTGCCAATTTTAAACTTCCCTATTTTTTATCTATATATTTTCCACAATTTTGTTTTGCTGGTTGCTTGAGCCTGCTAATTGCTTAAATTCCAGATACTACTGTAATGTGAATGTTCGTGAAAGAAGATGATAAGAATGATGGGTGACAGTCAGGAGCGGGAAAGGGAAGAGGCAGGCAGTGCAGGGCCATTCCCCTCAATAACAAGTATACATTTTGGATACTGTTGGGGGGACGACCCTCCACGGACAAGCCACAGTGATCATGTCTCTGGCATGGACCCTGGTCCTGTGGCTATGAAGGGAAGAGAAGAGAAGAGGCGAGCTGTAGTGATAGGAATCCCATAGTCATGGGAACAGATAAGAGGTTCTTTGGAAGAGGTTGTGTATGCCGGATGATATGTTACCTCCCTGGTGCTGAGCTATCTCAGATGGCATTCACGCCATTCTCAAGAGGGAGTGTGTTGTGGTCCATATAGGGACCAATGAAGTGAGTAGAAGGGTGAGAAGGTCCTGCAAGGAGAGTTAGGCACTAGACTGAAGGACAGGACCTTCAGGGTTGTGATCTCAGAATTGCTACCTGTGCCACGTGTTAGTGAGGTTAGAAATAGAAGGATATTGTAGCTTGACACGTGGCAAAATAACATGGTGCAGGAGGGAGGGATTCAGCTTTCTTGATCATTGAGCACTCTTCCAGGGAAGAGGCAACCTGTTCCAATGGACAGTTTGCATCTGAACTAGTCCCAACCACAATGAGTACCCGAGAAGATAAAAGACTGGAGGAGGGAAAAGATGATGTGAAACTTGCAGGCACATTAGAAGTCCATGGGTTTTATGTGTTGGAAATTTTCTCAAGGCAAGGAGTATTGTAGGAAAGACAGGTGAACCTAGAGCATGGATTGGCAGGTAGAATTATGATATTGTGGCCATTTGTGAAACTTAGTTGCAGAATGGGCAGGATGGGCAGCTCATTAGACATGATAGAATGGAAGGGATGAAAGGGAGAGGATTTGCATTGCTCATCAGGGAAAATACTTGATCAGACTTGACAAATAAGAGGGCTCATCTATTAATAATATATGGGTGGAGATGAGGAACAGGAAAGGTATGACCACATTCATGAGGTTGTATTATAGACTGCCCTATAGTCAATGAGAATTGGAGGAGCAAATCTGTAGAGAGAGAGCAGACAGCTGCAAGGAACATAAGTTTGTGATAGTAGGAGGTTTTAATTTTCCACATATTGACTGGGACTCCCAGTCTGTAAAAGGGCTGGAGGGTTTGGAGTTTGTCAAATGTGTTCAGTAGAGTTTTCTAAATCTATATATAGAGGTACCAACTAGATGGTGCATTATTGGATCTCCTATTAAGAAATGAGAGAGGACAGGTGACAGAAGTATGTGTAGGGGAACATTTTGAGTCCAATGATCATAATGTTTCAAATTAATTATGGAGAATGTTAGTTTAGGCTGGTTGAGATTCTAAATTGGAGAAAGGCCAATTTTGAGGGAATGAGAAGGGATCTAGAATGGGGGGACTGGGATAAGTTGTTTTTGGGCAAGGATGTACAAGGAAAGTGAAGGATCAAAGGTGAAATTTTGAGAGGACAGAGCTTGTATGTTCCTGACAGGAGAGTAAGCATCGGGAACCTTGGTTTTCAAGGGTCGAGAAGGTGTATGACAGTTATAGGCAACATGGAGCAAATGAAGTACTTGAGGAGTATAAAAAATTCAAGAAAAACCTCAAGAAAGAAGTCAGGAAGATTAAAAGAAGAAATGAGGTCACTTTAGCAGATAATGTAAAGGAAAATCCAAAGGGTTTCTACAAGTCTATTAAGAGCAAAAAGATAGTAAGGGACAAAATTGCTGCCCTTGAAGATCAGAGTGGTCGGCTTTGTGTGGAGCCAAAAGAGGTAGAGGGGGTCTTAAATAATTTTTTTCATCAGTATTCACTTAGGAAACTGGCACAGAATTGTTGGAAGTAAGGAAAACAAGCAGTTAGAGCATGGAACCTAAACAGATTAAAGAGGAGGAAGTACTTGTTGTCTTAAAACAAATAAGGGTAGATAAATCCCCAGGGCCTCAAAGATATTCCCTTGGACCTTGAGAGAGGCTAATGCAGAAATTGCAGGGACTCTGGCAGTAATATTTAATATGTCCTTAACCATGGGTGTGGTACCAGAGGATTGGAGGGTATCTCATGTTGTTCAATTTTTTTTTAAAAGCTCTAAAAGTAATTCTGGAAATTATAGGCCAGTGAGTCTGACATCAGTAGGCAAACTAATGGAAGCTGTTCTAAGAGATCAGATATACAGTTACTTGGATAGCCAGAAACTGTTTAGCAATAGTCAACATTGATTGTGAGTGGTAGGTTGTGTTTAACCAATCTGAAAAGAGTTTTTTGAGGAGGTTACCAGGAAAGTTGACAAAGGAGAGGCTGTGGATGTGGTCTACATGGATTTCAGTAAGGCCTTCGACAAGGTCCAACATGGGAAGTTAGTCAGGAAGGTTCAGGCACTTGGTGTTCATAGTTAAGGCGTGAACTGAATTCGACAGTGGTTGGACGGGAGAAGCCAAAAAGTAATGGTGGATGTTTGCTTCTCAGACTGGAGACCTATAATTAGTGATGTGCCTTAGGGATCGGTGTTGGGACCATTGTTGTTTGTCATCTATATCAATGATCTGGATGATAATGTGGCAAATTGGATTAGCGAGTTTGCAGATGACACTAAGGTTGAAGGTATTGTGGATGGTGAAGGATTCCAAAGCTTGCAGAGGGATCTGGACCAGCTGTAAAAATAGGGTGAAAAATGGCAGATGGAATTTAATGCAGACAAGTATGAGGTGTTGCATTTTGGAAGGACAAACCAAGAAAGGACATACATGATAAATTGTAGGGTACTGAGGAGTGCGGTAGAACAAAGGGATCTGGGAATACAGATAAATAATTCCTTGAAAGTGGTGTCACAGGTTGATAGGGTTGTAAAGAGAACGTTTGGCATATTGGTCTTAGTAAATCAAACTATTGATATAGGAGTTGGGATGTTATGGTAAAGTTATATAAGACATTGGTGAGGCCGAATTTGGAGTATTGTGTGCAGTTTTGGTCACCTCACTACAGACAAACTATCAATAACATTGAAAGAGTGCAGAGAAGATTTACTAAAATGTTTCCCAGACTTCAGAAGCTGATTAACAGAGAAAGGTTTAACGGATTAGGACTTTATTCCCTGGAGCATGGAAGAATGAGGGGAAATTTGATAGAGGTATTCAAAATTGAGGGGAATGTAGAAAGGCTTTTTCCACTGAGGGTAGGTGAGATATAAGCCAGCGGACCTGGGTTATGCGTGAAATGGGAAAAGTTTAGGGGGAGAGAGTAGTGGGAGCGTGGAATGCGCTGTCAGCTGCAGTGGTGAATGTGGGCTCAATTTTAACATTTAGGAAGAATTTGGACAGGTACATGGATAAGAGAGGTATGGAGGGCTACGGACTGGGTGCAGGAAAAGATTATGGCTCGCCACAGACTAGAAGGGCCAAAAGGGCCTATTTCTGTGTGGTAATATTCTATGGTTCTCTAGTGGTTATGTTTGTAATTGGCCATAGGTTCTATATTTAATTGGTTTTCAGGGGTTTTAATGGAATGTACACATCTGAGCAGATTAGTGTTTGGCAAAACTGATCACACTATTTGAATAACCTGTTCAAATACAGAATCTGAACATCCAGAGATGATATGGCTCGTGATCTGAGTCAGCAGGTTAGTGGAGAGGAAAGGAAATGGGAAAAGTAAATCACCATTGTGCCAAAGGATAATTCGGTTTCATTTATAATAACAATTCACACTTATTGGATGGTTTTATTCCCAATCTATCCAGATCAAGGAATGTGGCAGAAGCATCTCTGCTTATGTATATCTCAGAATACATACGCTTATTGTGGGATTTTCGAGGTATGATTAAAAACATGAGTCTGAAATGAACAATGTACATAATACAGCATTGTTTGTTTGAATTACACCAGCTTTCATTTCCTGCTGGGCTTTAACATTGTTCGCAGTTTTCCTCTGGTTTGGAATGCAAATATCCTTTTTAAGTCCATTCAGAATTCCAGGTGACAATGCAAACTATTTCAAACCCTGTTAAAATTTCTATACACATGGAATTTTTCCATGCCTTGTTTATTCTCTATATTTGGTGCAGACACAACATGATCTCTTTTATTACTGCAATGCAAAGTTTGCCAGCTGCAGCAGAACTCACGCTGCCAGGAATCTACATCTGTTCCAGGACAGTCACAGCTGGTTTAGTTTAATAAAGACACAAAGATTCAATATCTGGTGGCTTTAAGTTCCATATATTTCAATTCATTATTTTCTATACTATGAAATTTCACTGGCTGCTAAAGATCAAGAATTCAGCTGTATGTAAATGTTTATAAGTACCATATATTTTAGCGTAGAACACAAACCTTGAAGCACCCAAAAAACATGCCATAAACAGGGGTCGTCTTATAGGTCAGATACAAAAACATGACCCTAAAATTCTGGCCAGAAACGCAGACTGGTCCCTACCACCTACCACTGCCGCTGCCAGTCCTTGACACCTCCCCACCACTGCCACAGCCAATCCCGACACCTCCCCATTGCTGGTTGTGACACCTTCCCACTGCTGGTTCTGCCGGTCCCAAATGACACCATAATCCACCCAGACATTTTTCAATTGTAGAGCCCAAGGTCCCTGCTCCTGCCCGAGATCCTGAGGTCCTACCTGGGAACCAGAGTCCCCACCCCCACCGCCCCCCAACGCTGACAAATAGCCATGGTTCCTGCACACTTGGGCAGCAAGGCAACTTTATTGATGAGTACGGCACCACACCTGATGTTGAGAATGGAGTCGCGAACCACCAAAATGGGTTAACATAGGATTACATAGTATGGAGGAGGGGTGGCAAAGGATTTAACTTACAAAACAAAAACTAAATCAATAAATAAAAGAATGATAACCCCATCCTAAAACATCTGGTAAAAATCTGGAAGGAGATTAAAGAGATTGCAATATTGCTAAAAGAACCCTTAATATGTAACGAACTGATGTCTATGAGTTTAGGTAACAAAATTCTGGATATTTGGCTTCGAAAGGGGATCTGAACTTTTGAGAATTGCTATGGTCAGATTTACATAGGAAAAGTGTAACATCAGTAATCAACACCAGATTGTTACAATATAAGTTCTTACACCAGTTATACCCCACACCACAAAAATTACACAAAGGAAAATCAAAGGTATCAGAAATGTGCTTCAGGTGTGGGTTATAAATTGGTACCTTTATACACTCCACATGGACCTGTGTGAAGGTGAGAGGCTTTTGGTTGGAATTATCTAATATATTAACTAAAATTACAGGAACAGACTTCCCGCTGGATCTGGAGCTGTATTTATTGGGAAACCTAGAGGGTGTGGGCAGAACATTAACTAAATTCCAAATTAAATTTGTAGAAATTGCCCTGTCAGGAGCAAGAATAAATGCATTGCAATCAGCTGGAAGTCCGACTGCCCCCTGCTTATCATTTGATGGATCACGGAGATGCCCATGGAGAAGATAACATTTCATTTAAGAAATAAATATGATACTTTTGCCAAAATGTGGCAACTTTATCTAGAGCACTTTGGCACACAGCTATAACAGCCCACAGTTCTAAAAAGCTAACAAAGTATATAAAGACAACAGGAATGAAGCACCTCAAAGAGTGGAAGCAGATTATAAAGACTGACGGAACACTGAATTTCTCTCTTTTTATCATTTTCTGTCACTAATTGCTTTATTTGTTTAATTTTCAAAGTTCTGGGGGAGAGAATGAAATTACAAGTAAGCTGATATAGGGTTTGTATCTGAGAAGTGCATTATACTAAATGAAAGTGTAAATACTTTTAAAAATATTGTTTTTTTTCAGATGTGATACTGTTTTGGAAAAATTGAAAAATAAAATCTTCAAAAATAAAGAGAATGGAGTCACTGTCACCGACTCCGGTTGCAGCCAATGCTAAAGACTTGGACACCACACTGTTTGGCATCTTCATGGCCACAAGTAAAAAGGATTCTCCCCCCACCCCCACCCCCACTGTTATTGTAATCACTTGCTTGCTTAATTTACAGATTTGTTACTTGGTGATTGGTGTGTTGTAACAAAGTTTAGCTAGTTGCTGGGACCCTGGACACCCATCTCCTGCACGTTCCTGAGGCGTTGAGCAGAAAATTGGGGGATAGTCTTATATGCCCGATATGAAATTTAGGCTGAAAAATGAGGACTTGTCTTATCTGAAGGTTGTTTTCTGTGCCAAAATATACGGTACACATCTTCTATGATACTGAAGGGTTTTGATAACCATAGCCACACAGTCAGTTCACTTTGTTTTACAGTCCCACTTTGTGACTGGAAATTAAATCTGGGTCTTGGACAATCACAATGGACTCTCCACTTGGGTTAATAGTAATAAAGAGAGTGAATTCCTTCAGGGGAAAAATTGTAAACTGGGACCTTGAGAATATCCCTTTGTTTCAACCTGCTATATCATAATATTTTCAGGTCCATTCATGTAAAAATAACATCTATTATATAGCACTAAAGATACAATAAAACTGATAACTAATTCAAGTTTTGAAACAAAAGCAAATAATGACTTGTTATGTCAGGACAGCATGAAGGAACCACAGTCCCGTTTCACAAGCTGGAGGATAGAGAGCCCAGAGTGATATCACCATTAAAACAAAAGGTAAATGAAATATGTCAAGTTTCTGTGAAAATCATTCCATAAATATTTTCCAGCAATAGAAAGCCTGAAATTATTTTACTCATTAAACCTCCTGTGATGGGCATTTCTTTGTAAATTACATTATTTAGCCCTTGTGATTGTGTTAAAGCCAAATTCAAAACACTTAGTAAAATATTAACAGGATGCTCACCTCACATCTTTTAAAGTCAAGGTTTCTGTAGTCTGGGTGCCATTAACATTTACATGATCAGTTTCTGCTGGCGGTGATTCCACGTGATTGCTAACCCTGTAACAAGTGAGAAAAATTTTCAAATATTACACTACAATTTGAGTTAAATAATATTCAACCTCTGTGTCACAAACTCCTTTCTAAATGATTTGACTTTGCAAGATGGGCCCTGATGCATCAATATCAAATTCTGGAATTCCACTATAATTTCATAAAACATTCCACTTTCAACTCAATAAATCATTATATCATTTTGTTTGCAGCTCTTGGTAATGGCAGATTTTTCCAGTGTATTCTGTGCAGTACCATGCAGAGCGTTTAATAAATGCAGAAAATACCAGAAATATTGAGCAGGTCAGGAAGCATCTGTAGAAAGAGAACATAAGAAATTAGAATAGGAGCAGGCCATTTGGCCTCTTGAGCCTGCTCCACCATTTTATAATATCAAGACCAACCTTTCCCTCAAAATCTTTAATTCCTCTCATATGCAAAAATCATCTGTGTCTTATTATATATTCAATGAGGCAGCCTCTACTATTTCTCTTCAAAGGAAGAGAATTCTACAAATTCACTGTTCCCTGAGAAAAGCAATTCCTCCTCAACTCCGTCATAAATCTACTGCCCTAATCTTGAGACTTGATCTAGTCTCACCTACCAGTGGAAACAACTTTCCTGCCACTATCTATCCCTTTCATCATTTTATATATTTCTATAATGTCCTCACTCATTCTTCTAAATTCCACTGGGTATCGACACAGGTGACTTTCTCTCTCCTCATAAAATAATCCCTTAATCTCTAGAATCAACCTTCTGAACTTCCTCTGCACTGCCTCCAAAGCCAATATATCCTTCATTTCTGGAATCAACCTTGTGAACTTTCTCCACACTGCCTCCAAAACCAGTATATCCTTCATCTCTGGAATCAACCTTGTGAACTTTCTCCACACTGCCTCCAAAGCCAGTATATCCTTCATCTCTGGAATCAACCTTGTGAACTTCCTCTGCACTGCCTCCAAAGCCAGTATATCCTTCATCTCTGGAATCAACCTTGTGAACTTCCTCTGCACTGCCTCCAAAGCCAGTATATCCTTCATCTCTGGAATCAACCTTGTGAACTTTCTCCACACTACCTCCAAAGCCAGTATATCCTTCATCTCTGGAATCAACCATGTGAACTTTCTCCACACTGCCTCCAAAGCCAGTATATCCTTCCTCAAATTAGAAGATTGGCAAAAATCTGCCATTAACATTTTCTGTTTTTCATTCATATTTGTAGCATCTTCTGTTTATAAAATTGTCAATTTTAATATTATATGTGTATATAGAAAATCCATATCTTAATCGCATCTAATAAATTCATGCTCCCCTATTTTTAACCAGCACTCCCTCCACCCCCTCCCCCCATGTAACCAAGAACTTCTGTATTTTTGTCTGCATACATAGAAATGCAGGCTGAATAGAAGGTGTGATGGGCCCAGAGGACCCCAAAACCCAGCAGTAATAGAAATTCACCAAGACAAATGGTTACTTTAACAAAAGTTATTTTTAATTTTCATTAAACATAAAAACAGGATCAAACTTTAACTTATTACTATTAACTTAACCTAACTTAACCCCCCCCCCACTCCTAATTCTAAGCACATGTGTATTTAATGTATGTTTTGTTACAAGCCCAAAGGATCCCAAAACCCAGCAGCAATAGACATTCACCAAGACAAGTGGTTTTTAAAACAAAAGTTATTTTTAATCAACTTCAAACATGAAAGTAGAATCAAACTTTAACTTAACTCTATACTTAACTAAACAAAATAACCCCCTTCTAATTCTAAGCACACATGTATGTAATATGTGTGTAAATTCAAGAAAAGTTCTTTGGTTCACAGTTCAATCTCACTTCTCCTTCTTCCAAGTTCTCTGGTTGCAGGCAATCACCATACTGTGCACAGAATTTAACATGTATAAAGTTCACCAGGCTTGGTGTTTGAAAGGTAAATGTTTACCACTCAGGAAGATTCTTGAAGGGTTTGATATTTGTAGAGAGAGATATTTGTTGCTCCAGGATTTCCACAACTGAGGTACCACCACTAGTCACCTCAGGGTCTTGCTGATGAAACTTGCCCCATCAGAGTCTTCTCGATGGTAACCTCTTTCTTCAAGCTACCACAGAGATCCATTCCTTCCTATATTTCAAGAGAAACATCAGACAGATAGCACTTCCAGCCATCTACTGCTCTGGAACTTGCTTTCATCAGTTTCAAACAGTTTTTCTTGGATTCCACTTTTCAGTTACTTGTCAGTGTCCCACACACTGACTGACTGACTGAGCTGTTAACTCAACTCTCTCTCTCTTTTCCAACAGAAACTCCAAAGAGAGCATGTGACTCATGTCTTGCAAAATCCCCCACCTTCTCCAGCAAAACAACAGGAGTTTTTTAATTCTGCTTCCATCTGTTATTAGATAAACAAAATCCAGGGGTGACCTTTCTATGAGCACTTTGCAGAAAGGGAACTGATAGATAGCATGACTCCAGCAAGACAATGGTCAAGCATTTTATGATGTCAGTTCAATTAACACCTGCTTGTGAAAGGTGCTTACATTCTTCAGAGATCCTGCAATGTGAATTTTTCAGTCTTTCAAATAAGATCTGTTTTAAAATGTGTGAATGTATGTGACCTACTCTAAATCTTATAAATTCTCCCCAAATATTAATATTGTTACAGTATAAGTTCAGAAAAGTTATTTGATTCACAGTCCAATCTCACTTCTCACTCCTCCAAGTTCACCGGTATTAGGCAATTCTTGTATTTACACAGAATTTAACATTTACGAATCTTCGCCAGGTTTTGATGCTTGAAAGGTAAATGGTTACCATTCAGAAAGGTTCTTGTTGGTTTTCAGAGAGAGATTTGTTATTCGTTGGACACTCACAAACTGATTCCTTCTGATCAGCCACTTCAGTATCTTGCCAAAGAAACTTGCTCCATCAGGGTTTTCCAGATGATAACCTCTTTCTTTCAGGTCACCACAGAAATCCTTTTCTGTTTCCCTTATCTCAGGCAAAACATTATACACCCAGCCATCTCCTCTTGTATGGACCACAAGGGCTTTGAACAGGCTGAACTAAGAACTCACAACCCATTTCCAAAATGGGGTTTCAAACAAGCTTCCAAAAGCCACAGCAGAAAACCTACAGTCTCTCTCTCTCTCCGTCACACTGAGAGAGAAAAAAAACCTGTTTGACTCTCTTTGCTTGCAAAACCACATGACCTTCCTAAAACAGCAAACCCCACCAAAACAGCTTGCTGACTCCCAAAATCAATTCCTGAGAGATCTTATCAGTTTCCTGAGATGGGCCCTTCCATTTGTACCTCGTTGTGAAAATCTCCAGCACAGGAGTCTATTATCTTTGCAGACTTCTAGGCACCACCTTATGCACAACTCTTGCATTTTAAGATGAGATCTATTTTGAAGTGTTTGTATCTGTTTGTGACCTCACTAAAACTCCACACTCTATCTTCCAAACTCAGGTAGGTGTTTGTATTTTAAAAAATAAATCTTAGCTCGCAAATACTCCTTTAAATGTTTCACATTATTTTTAATTACTAATGGATTACAGTGGCGTTACTAGGGATGGTTTCACCCAGTGCAGTAACTAATGGTGTCACACACCCCCATCCCCATAAAGCTCCTTACAGAATCCTTAATAATATTTTTTGTATTAATGCTACTTGTAAATCGTAATTCCCGTATATCACTGAATGTAATGGCAATAGTAGTGAGATAAACAACTAGCAAAATTAAAATTACACCTTTAAATTACAATATCATCTTTCTACATTGAATTACATTATTAGTAAAAACATTATTAGTAACTGAGCAGAAGCCCTTTTTTGATTTTTATCCTTATTTTCCTTTAATTACTCCTTTATTCTCAAAAAAGTGATTGATACAAGTCAGTGGTTCGCAACCTTTTTCTTTCCACTCACATACCACTTTAAGTAATCCCTATACCATCAGCGCTCAGTGATTAGTAAGGGATTGCTTAAGGTGGGATGTGAGTGGGAAGAAAAGGTTAAGAATTACTGCTCTAGATCCAATTGTTACTGAAATATTTTGCTTGAGAAATATTGTCATTGGCCCATTTCCTTTGGAGTTATGAAACCGTGCACATAATGAGTCAATTAGGTACGATTACAACAGTGGTTTTCAACCTTTTTCTTTCCACCCACATCCCACCTTAAGAAATCCCTTACTAATCACAGAGCACTGATGGTATAGGGATTATTTAAAGTGGTATGTGAGTTCACAAATCCCAATTACCACAAATATTTTAGCTAAAACACCAGAAAATTTGACTAAACCAGCTACTAAAACAACACAAGCAGCCATGAAAACAACAGCGTGTGCTTGTAGTGCATGCAGCGAAACCACATGATTCAAAGCATCATTGCAATTGGGTAATAATGACAGATCTGACAGGAGTGCATTAGTTGGTACAAAAAGTAAATTAGCATCGAGTTTTAGCCTTGTAGGTATAATGATGGCTTACAGAAAAATGTTTTTGTTTTAAGTAACTATAAGAATATTTTTATAAAAAAATAATAAATTTCTGCTGAAACTGCACAAAAATTTTATACACGGTCATTTTAGTGTCACCTGGTGCCATCCGCACTCACCAAATGACACCAGTGGTGGATTAAGAATTTTTAAACCTTTATGTACTTTAATTTTAAGATCATCAAGTTTTTTTTTAAAAAACTTTATATTTGCAGTTTCCATTGGGTTCTTGTGGAGACTTGGTGAAGATATTCAAGGCAGAATTTTTAAAAAAAATTTTATTACACGGACTCGTGGGCCAAAATGGCCTGTTACCATGGTGTATGTCTAAATTAAGAATTTT
Source organism: Narcine bancroftii (assembly GCF_036971445.1). NCBI lineage: Eukaryota > Metazoa > Chordata > Chondrichthyes > Torpediniformes > Narcinidae > Narcine > Narcine bancroftii. The sequence continues at coordinate 102,810,423 of NC_091473.1, forward strand.
TAAACAAGAAATAAGGAGTTATGGGGTGAATTTAGGGGAGGTGTTTGGGTGATGTAAATGTTCAGCTGTGAACTTTTTGAATTGTGCAAACATGCGGTCTGAAATAATCTAGTCCTGCTTCGTCTCTCACATTCTTTCATTTATGCAGAGACACCTGATTAAAGTGTGTACAAAGTGGTTCATGATGACCAATTCATGGTAAAGAATCCAGTGACTCTCCCAAGAGGTTTTCACTGGTTTCTGGTCATATTTTCTTTATTATGTCTAAAAATGCAGTAAGTAATCAATAGGTCAGGAAACATATGTGAGGAGGGAAACAGAGATAATGTTTTAGGTCAATGTTTTTCCATTGGATGCCAGTTAGTTCTTCATCCTGATAAAAGGTTACTCACTTACACTCTCTCTCTCTCTTTCTCTCTCTCTCGATGCTATTGCTCTTGCAGAACATGCTACCATTCTGCTTTTTTTGGTTTAAATGTATAATTTGAAAATGGGTTTGTGGCTTTGGCCCAAGGCATGAGGAAAATGTGCCATTGTGACTATTTGTTCTTATTTGACAACTCAGGCAAATTTTCACAGCATAAAACTTCCTGCGCCGCCCCCCCCCCCCCACCCCCATCACTTTAGCTCAGTGAGTGGGGGTACAAGCCAAAGAAGACTGAAAACTAATTGTAAAGATCAGTATTGAATGTATGGACCATCTTGTTGACTGAGCTCAGGAAGATATTGAAGGTTTCATTTTAGGATGCATCTCTCTGAACTGCACTGGTGGAGGCAGAGGAGCAATCCCATGGAACCTCCACCTTATTCAAGAGAGCAGCAAAAGGAGGAAAAATATAGCATTAAAAATACCTGCAATTTCCAGAAATATTTCCAAAACCATTCTAGATATAACTTCATGCAGTCATAAAGATCAGTAACTTACTCAGAATCTTTGCACCAGATTTTATTCACAATAAATCCAATAAAGCATAGACTCAAGAACACAACCACTGCAATAATCGCAGTAAGCCAAGGCTGCAAACCTCTCTTTGAATGCTCTTTGGTTTCACCTGTAGACAAAAGCAAGATCACCAAAACATTAGTATATTTAGAGCAGATCAGTTTTTCAACCACCTATATTGAAAATTATTCATGAAAGAATTTGTAGATATCTAAAAAGAAAAGCATTAATCAGTGTATGCAGTGCTCCTTATTCCATGCAATGGGCCAAATCATGCCTCACTGGGCCTGCTGTCTGCAGTCATTGGCCATGATCGCATGACCTGTGACTTCACAGCCAGCAAAAGCTAACGTTTGGATACAGGAAAAGAGTGTGTGGGTCAGAAGGCGAAAAGGATCAGAGAGTTGGATTTGGAGCTTTGCCCCTGTGAAATCTGTCACTCCAAAAGTTTTTAAATGACTGACATAAAAATTTACAAATGAAATAAGAAATACAAAATTTTTTTTTTAATTTTTATTTTAAAAATATTAAACTGAAACAAAATTAAAACACCTGAAGCATGTTAAATAATTTAAAAGCATCTTACCTTCAACTTTGTCTCCTAATCCATAGGCCTAGAATCCCTCATAATCCCTCCAGCAATCTACAACTTATACCTATATAAATGCTCAAATCCAGGCAGTTACCATTGCAACACCTGTCAAAACAGCATTATTCACCCCCATAGTTCTCCTCTTTTGTGCAGTTGATGTTGTAACGTAGCATTTCTAAACATGTTGTTATTCATGTTTTCCTGGAACGCAAAAGAAGCCCCTTGACTGATCAAGCCAATGCAGGGTCTCAGAACAACCCCATCAGTTACAATATACCAGCTGTTTCCCTGTAACCAGTTCATTATCACATGCCCACACTGATTCTCCTGCCGAACACCCACTCCAGGATTCAACTTAGAGTGACTATTTTATGGATGAGCCTCCCACTTTTTGTGACCCAGGAGCAATGTACAGACTCTGGCACAATAGTCATATTCCCCACACACAGTGCCAGAGGTCAGGGTCGATCTCAAATCCCTGGAGCTATGCCACCTCATCCAGCTCCTTTACAGTCTTCTTTGGTGTCTCATATTCCAAACCACTGGACATTTTATGAAATATTATGTGCCATTTTTGAAACTTAAAGGGAATACTGCTGCACTCATTCCTGAGCCAGTGTGGACAGACATGACCATCACTTACCAGGGAATTTATCACCTCTCATGCCCAAAATATTCATGTTAATAGTCTGGAAAAATATCTGGTCAATAATGAGGAATTCGACGATGACAGGGTATGTAGAGATATTAAGGCAACTTGACACAACATCCAAAGACTACATGTTATTTTGGTCTTATTTCACATGGGCATAGACTGCTTCCTTATCCAAAGGGTTACAACTGAATGTAATACAGACAATGGCCAGTAAGCTCTTTTCTGATCTTTGATAGAAGAAAAAACACTGAAGTAGCTGAAGATGGTTGGACCTAACATATTGTCCTGGAAAAACTTCAGTAGATTTGTCCATAGCTGACTAATTGAACTCCATCACTAGAGTCTATCTTTTTTTGCACCAGGTCTAACTCATGCAAGCAGAATAAAATATCCTTGGTTTCCTTTGACTCCACAAATACTTTGATGTCAAGGTCTTTCAATACCATTATTAACTCAGTGCTGGTCAAGAAGCTACAAACTTTAGGCCTCTGTACCCACCTCTGCAACTGGATACTTGCCTTTCTCATCGGAAGACCATAGTCAGTAAGAATTGGAAACAGCACAGGTGCACCCCAAGGATGTGTGCTTAGTCCACTGCTCTACTCATTATACACCCATGACTGGGTGGCCAGGCACAATTCCAATGCTCTCTACACATTTGCCAATGACACCAGTTTTCAGCAAAATCACATACAGTAATGAGGAAGCATAAAGGAGGAAGATTGATCATCTTGTTGAGTGGTGTAATAACAATAACCTTCCGCTCTACATCAGCAAAACAAAGATGATTGTGGACTTCAGGAGGAAGTCAGGGGAACACGAACCAGTCCTCATCAAAGGCTCTGAGGTGGAGAGGGTCAAAAACTGCAGATTCCTTGGTATCAACATCTCCAAAGATCTGCCCTGGAGCCTCCATGTTGATGCAATCACAAAGATGTCTGAGGAGATTGGGTATATTACTGAAGACTCTCGTAAACTTCTATAAATGTACTGTGGGGAGCAATCTGGTTGTTTGCGTCACTGTCTGATATGGAGGTGCCAATGCTCAGGGCAAGAAGAAACTCTGGAGTTTCTGGGTTACTCGACCTGTGACATCACAGGCACCAGACTTCACTCCATCGAGGACATCTACATGAGGCGGTGTCTTAAAAAGCAGCCTCTAACCTCAAAGACCCACCACCACCCAGGCCATGCCCTCCTCACTCTGCAACCATCGGGGAAAAGGTACAGGAGCCTAAAGATGAGCACTCAGCGGCACAAGGACAGCTTCTAGAGATGACACTTTCCTTATTCTAATATATCCTAATTTCAAAGTATAATTTTCCAAAAGTGTGAGCTATGATATTATGAATTTCAATATCTTTAATCCAATAAATCTAACTCTGTGACTGCTGCCTTATGTAGCTTTAATTCATTGATAAAATGGATAAACATTTTGGATAACTACTTATTAAGACTTTCATAATGATGAATAACAAAGCAGTTCGGTATAATGATACCGATATAAAACATATATAAAGAAGCTCAAACTTTAAAGAGATGCATAATGATATTAAAAGACAAAAGAGTATTTAAAAAGAAACACAGTTCAAAGAAAAATCTCTCATGCTCACGTTTCCTCTACATTGTCGAATAATCAAACAATGGTTTGATTAGATAGGGCACAAAATTAAGAGTTTTTTTAAAAAATCACAAGGTTTTAACCTTTATATTCCAGCCACTAATTATTATTATAGACATTAATGGGCAATATACAATTACTAGTACAGATACACAAAGTAAATATAGAAGTATAAGATTAGAAATCAAACTTTCAGCTTCTTGTAAAAGACAGATTTTAGTAATAGGTCTAAATTTAAGTCTTGGTTTTAATCTGCACTTGCCGAACAAAACCTTTCTTGTTCGGAACTGCATCCACGATTTTCCTCAGCAACCAAGAATTTCTTGGTGAAGAATTGTCTATGAAAATCACAGTATCTCTGGATACAAAATTGGGTTTAGCTTTAGACCATTTTTGTTGTTCTTGTAATAATGAAAGATTCTTTAATCCATCTTTTCTAAAATAAATATGTAAATGGGTATTCATTAGGTGAAACTCTGCCTTGTAGCAAATCTGCCATTTGTTGCTGTCCAGGTTTAGTACTTGCGTATCATAATGAACATATTTTGATATAATTCTTTTGATCATAGTTGAAGCACCAAGTATCCAATATTTCTGGCACAGTTCTGATAACATGCGATTACAACTACCATGACCTATTTTATCATGTATATGTCGAACAATCAAATCAGAAAAATGAAATTGGATGTTTCACATCTTCTGGCATTACTGCTTTTTCCAATCTTTCTCCTACTCTCAATACATCATTTACAAGAATAGGATTTAGCTTGTAAACACAACTTGCTTTTGTAACATTCAGATTCTTCTTCAATTTTGACATCTCGTTATCTGACAAAAATGAATTATCTCCAATTCAGCATTCGTCAACTCATCAATTGTTTGTTAAAAGCTCTTTCGAGTTTTCAAATTCTCTTTCTTGATACAATTTAAAAGCATATTTTTTAACCTAAGAATCCATGCTACTGCATTTTTCAAATGTAACCATAAAGAGTGTTGGCAAATTAATTGAGTAATTGGATCATTTTCATTAGATATTTCAATAGTATTTACCTTAATGTTTTGGATTTCAGGATCCTCCATTGAAATTTCTTTTAAACTCTTCTGGATTTTGAGGCCATTCTTCTTGAGATCGCAAAACAAATTAAGGACCGGACATCCCTGTGTTGGTTCTTTTCAGAAAAGATTGGACTTTTGATCCTCGTGAAGCCATATCAGCTGAATTATCCACTGTTTTAACATATCTCTATTGATAAGCATGCAAAATCTTTTCAATTTCATTAACTATGTTAGTCACAAGGGTATAAAATCCTGTGGCTTTCTTATTAATGTCTTTAAGTACTGATGTACTATCGGTCCAAAACAGAGCCTGCTGTCTCCATCTGTAATTCTCTTCTTAACAGAGAGTCCATTTTTCTTACCATAGTACTAACAGTCAATTCTATTCGAGGTATGGTGACTGGCTTTAATGGAGCCACTCTGGCTTCTGACTTTTCCATTACAAATCCACAATGTACTCGCTCTTCATTATTTCACACTACTAAATAACTGACAGTGCCAAATCCACCTTCGCCTGCTTCAGCAAAGTGATGTAACTGAGCAAATGTGGCAATTCCAAAGTCTGTTGGTTTAAAACATCTGTTGACTTCAAAACTTTCTAACATTTTAAGACTCTCAATCCAATTCATCCAATCTTGTGTGACGGAATCTGGTATAGTTTTATCCCATCCAAATTTTCTTCTGCACAATTCTTGCAGAATTTTCAGAGCTACTGGTGCCAATATTCCCAGAGGATCATATATTGAGTTTACGATTGAAAGAATACCTCTTTTTGTTAAAGGCTGTACTTTCAAAACAATTTTGAATTTGAAAACATCAAATTGAACACACCGTTGCACATCATAATCCAAATCAAGATGCTTTATCTCCTTTACTCTTTCTTCCTCAGGAATAACAGCCAACACATTTCAACTGTTGCTAATCCATTTCATAAGGAAGAAACCTCCTTTATTACAGATCTCTTTTAACTCGTGATAAAGATCTATTGCTTCTTTTTCTGAAACCACTGAAGTAAGACAATCATCAACATAGAAATTATTTCTGATGATGTTTATAGGTTGAGAACTAAATTGCTCTTTATTATCTTCAGCACATTTCCTGAGAGCAAAATTTGCACAACTCGGTGACGAAGTTCCTCCAAATAGATGAACTGTCATTCTGTATTCAATCATGTCTTTACTGTAATCTCCATTAGGCCACCATAGCAATCATCAAAAATCATAATGTTCTGATGGTACTTTCACTTGATGAAAGATCGCTTCAATATCTAGGCAATCACAATAGGCTCTCTACAAAATCTTATCGGAACACCTATTAAAGTACTTGTTAAGTCTGGACCTTGTAAAAGTTGAGAATTCAGTGAAATTCCTTGAAATGATGCTCCACAGTCAAATATTACACATTGTTTCTCCTTTTGTGATGAGTTTTCTACCATCTTTATGTTCCAAGGTATCTTCTGATACCTTTTCCACATAACCCTTGATTATCATATCTGACATGACAGTCCAAATGAAAGGAAGGATTTCTTTTGAATTTTCATTTCAAATTCAGCTTACGATGTCCTGCTATTATTTTATTGTCTGGCATACACATTTCTCTTTTCATCAAAGGTAATGCGATACAGTAATGACCACCAACAAGTTTAACAGAACTTGAAACTAAATCCAGAAACTGTTTATCCTCCTTCGAAGGTTCTTGAATATCTTTGCGACATTCAAGGAAATCCATTTTAAACTGTTGTTCCCACAGATCATTGAGTTTGACAACTGAAATTCTGTTGACATTAACATTCGACAACCGCTGATCCTTATTCATTTTTCCTCCTAATAGTCCATTAATTTTCCATCCGAGTAATGTTCTCATGGCATAAAGTCCGTCATTTTGACTCCTTGTTACTTCTAGAGGTTCGAGAGCATTTGATACATCTAATCCAATTACCATCTCAATTTTAGCATCACTATTGGGTAAGCAAACACCCAATGTTTGATATGATCCTGAGATGGAATATTCTCCCTATTCACAGGCATAATCTTGGAAGATTGCAAAATTCATTGCTGTCCAATCCAGCAATCTGTAAACCTGAAACTATATATTTCAATATTCCTTTCATCATTCACTATCTTCAATAAGATTTGTGAACTTTTACCCTGAAGATTAAGTTTATTCATCAATACAACAGTACAAAATGAAGCGGTACTTCATGGATCAAGAAATGTGTAAGTCTTCAGTATGAAGCTTCCTTTTTTAGCTTTAACCTGAACAGGAATTATCGAGAGAGCTTTGTTACCGGCCCCAGTAAGACTGTTTGTCTGAAACAAAGCTGAAGCATTCTTGTTGACTGTGATTTTAGTCTTGGACTCAGATTGTTTGACATCCTTCTCAACTTTACTTCATTTAAACTACAAATATCACAACTGAGTCACTTGTTACTAGTTTTGCTGATGTATCCTTTGCACAAGCAACCAAAACATATACCATTCTTCTTTAAAAAGGTTAATATCTCGTCATATGATTTTTTTCTCCAAACATGAACATTTTTCTAAAACATGCTTATCTTTGCAATACAAACAATTTTCCTGAACTATCTGATCTTCTTTTTCCATTGTTTCCTTGTTCTTTCATGTCCTTGTATCTGACACAGTAGTAACAAAGGTGCTTTCCTTTGGTTTCTGTTGAGTTGATGATTTAGACTTCTTTACATCTTTAGGAACTATTGAAGTAACCTTTATATTTCCAAATGCTGGTATGGTGCACATGCCATTCCAAAAATTGTATCACATCCTCAAAAGTGGCGTCCCTTCTGGAAATAATCTTAAGCTCTGCAACTTTTGTTCTCCATAAGTCCTACAACCTATAAGGGAACTTATTGAAAATAATCATCAAATTAGCAAGCAAATTCAGCTCTTGTAAATATACACTACTCCCCATTGCATTACAACACCCTCTCAGAAAGAGTGCATATGCTTGTAAAGCCTTTGCATCCTTTGATTTTATTGTTGGCCAAGGAAGAATCTTGTCTATGTGGCCCTTGCAATTTTATGTTCATTGCCATAATGGTGATGCAATCATACTTTTGCCTTTTGAAACCTTGGTCTGGATCCATATATTGGTAGCTTTTGACTAAATCCAGCATACTGCTCCAGGTAATACAGATGATCTTTGGTGTTTTTAGTATTACTTTCAATGTGATGTTCAAAGGAATTTATGAGCATCAGATATTGTAATGGATCACCATTAAAAACTGGAATTTCCTTCTTAGGTAAACCATATGAACCTTGTTGCTGCACTAGCATAGAAGAAATTTCATTTTGTTTCACTACAAGTGATGATATATTGTCTTGACAACCATGGCTTGCAACTGGTTGTCTTGTAGTCAATGGTACTGGCTGAATTTGAACTGGTGCAATAGGTGTAGGACCTTGACATGTAAGTGATGGCATTGATGTGGTTCCTTGGTATGACTGTATGACAATAGGGGAGATCCTTAACTTATCACTGGCTCTTCAGCAACATGAAGAAACATTAATGATGATCAATTTGCATGGTTGAACCTGAAAAATGCTCTTCTTTCGGGAAGATTCATAAATTGTGATCATTGATATTCGAGAACTTGCAGCGCCACTCGTGGCTCTTTGCTCGCGTATAGTCATTTCTTGTGGCTGCAGTACCCATTATTCTGCTGGTAGCTCCTTGGGTATTGAGAAATAGATCTTGCAGAAGCCTGAGCTGATGCTTTTACTTCAGCCATATTCATAGCATGTTGTTCCTCAAGCTCCAGGCTTTTCTCTATTAAATAATCTTTTTTTTGTTCTTCTTGCTGGAATTGTTGTTTTTTCATTCAGCTTCTTGCAAATCAGAGAGCTTTTATCTCTCTTTCAAGGTTACAGGTGTCTACAGTCAGACGGATATGCTCTAACTGTACAATTCAAGACATATTCTCATAGAAGCTTCCAGAATTTGTAACAGATTTTCTTTAAATGTTAATTTCTTTCTTCCAACCAAATTCACACTTTTATAAAACACTTCTTTGAATAAAAGATATAGATACTTCCCAGCTTCTAATATTTCCCAATCTCAAAATATATCAAAATATATCATCTTCAAGCAAACGTAATCCTCGATATTCTGAACTGCATCTTATTCATCCACACAAATCAAACTTTGTAATTGCAGCTGTAAGCTTTAATTTTTCATTGATAAAAGCAAATAAACATTTTTATAGTTTTGCACTTCATAACGATGAGTAAAACAAAGCCTATTATAAATGATAATGATACTCAACTTCAAACAAATATAAATGAATTAAAATGATAATAAATGATTAATAATGAATAATAATGATGAATTCAAAGAAAAGTTCCTTGAGTGAGCTTACTCTCCTTCCATGGTTATTCCAATGAGAACGAGCTCCTTGTCCGCTCAGATATTACAACATATGATGTCATAGTAACCATGGTAACTTGACAAAAACAATTAATCCTTAAAGCGATAGTACAAAATTGCTAAAAATCAAAAACACAAGGTTTTAACCTCTACAGTTTCTTCTTTTGTGGATGTATAAATCCATGGTGAGGTAAATACCACTTTTTTGCCATCTTTACATTCCCAGATACCTTCTGATATCTTTTCTACGTAGCCCTTGGCTCTCATGTCCAATGTATCATTTGTATATTCCAAATGAAAGTTAGAATTTCTCTTGAATTTCCTCTTCAAATACAGAATACACTGTCCTGAAATTATTTTATTATTTGGCATACAATTAGGCTACAATAACAATAGTAAAAAAATAGTACTTTTACTTGATGAAACATCGCTTCAATATCTGCAGCAATTACAATAGGCTCTTTACAAAATCTTATCAGAAAAACACCTATTAAAGTACTAGTTACATCTGCCCCTTGTAGAAGTTGAGAATTCAATGAAACTCCTTGAAATGATGCTCCACAATCAAATAACACACACAGTTTCTCCTTTTGTGATGTATAACTCTATGAAGAGGTAAATATGTTCCAAGATATCTTCTGATATCTTTTCTACATAATCCTTGGTTATCATGTCTAAAATTACATTAGTAATTAGATAGACAACAGCTTCGCCAAGGCAAATAGCGCCTTTGGAAGACTACACAAAAGAGTCTGGAAAAACAACCAACTGAAAAACCTCACAAAGATAAGCGTATACAGAGCCGTGGTCATACCCACACTTTTGTTCGGCTCTGAATCATGGGTCCTCTACCGGCATCAACTACGGCTCCTAGAACGCTTCCACCAGCGTTGTCTCCGCTCCATCCTCAACATTCATTGGAGCGCTTTCATCCCTAACGTCGAAGTACTCGAGATGGCAGAGGTCGACAGCATCGAGTCCACGCTGCTGAAGATCCAGCTGCACTGGGTGGGTCACGTCTCCAGAATGGAGGACCATCGCCTTCCCAAGATCGTGTTACATGGCAAGCTCTCCACTGGCCACCGTGACAGAGGTGCCCCAAAGAAAAGGTACAAGGACTGCCTAAAGAAATCTCTTGGTGCCTGCCACATTGACCACCACCAGTGGGCTGATATCGCCTCAAACCGTGCATCTTGGCGCCTCACAGTTCGGCGGGCAGCAACCTCCTTTGAAGAAGACCGCAGAGCCCACCTCACTGACAAAAGGCAAAGGAGGAAAACCCAACACCCAACCCCAATCAACCAATTTTCCCCTACAACCGCTGCAACCGTGTCTGCCTGTCCCGCATTGGACTTGTCAGCCACAAACGAGCCTGCAGCTGATGTGGACATTTATCCCCTCCATAAATCTTCGTCCGCAAAGCCAAGCCAAAGAAGAATATTCCAAATGAAAGGAAGAATTTCTCTTGAATTTTCAAATTTTCAAATTCAGCATACGCTGTTCTGCAATTATTTTATTGTCTAGCATACAACTTTCTCTCTTCTTCAAAGGTAATGCGATACAGTAATGACCACCAACATGTTTAACAGAATTTGAAACTAAATCCAGAAACAGCTTGTCCTCCTTTGAAGGTTCTGGATTATCTTTCAGACATTCAGGAAAATCAATTTTAAACTGTTGATCCCACAGATCATTAAGTTTCACAACAGAAATTCCTGTTGACATTCACATACAGCATCTCCTGATCATTATTCATTTTTTTTTTCCTAATGGTCCATTAATTGTCCATTCAAGCGTTGCTCTCTCAGCATAAGGACCATCATTTTGACTTCAATTACTGCTAGAGGTTTAAGAGCTTTTGGTACATCTAATCCAATTAACATAACAATTTTAGCATCAATACTGGGTAAGCAAACACCTTTTAGATGAGCCCACTGACTGATATCATCCTGATGTGGAATATTCTCTTTATTCACAGGCATTGTCTTCTGCATAAATACACATGGAAGGTCACAAAATTCATTGCTATTCTATCCAGCAATCTGCAAACCTGAAACTATATTAGTTTCAATGTTCTTTTCATCATTCATTCTCTTTAATTAGATCTGTGATCTTTTTCCATAAAGATTGTTTATTCATTAATTCAACAGTTCAAAATGATGCGGCACTTCCTGGATCAAGAAATGTGTAGGTCTTCAGTATGAAGCTCCCCTTTCTAGCTTTACCCTGCACAGGAACTATTGAGAGGGCTTTGTTACCAGCCCCAGTAAGACTGTTTATCTGAACCGAAGCTGAAGTGTCCTCTCTGATTCAGATTGTTTGACTTCCTTCTCAATTTTACTTCGTTGAATATGCAGTAACCTGGGATGCTTTAAACTGCATATATCATTACTGAGTCACTTATTACATTTTGCTGATGTGTCTTTACACAAGCAACCAAGACATATTCCATTCTTTTTAAAAAGGTTAATTTTTCATCATGTGACTTTTTCTCCAATCATGAAAATCTTTCTGAAGCATGGTCATCTTTGCAATACAAACAGCTTTCCTGAACAGTCTGATCTTCTTTATTCATTATTTCCTTGTTCTTTCTTGTGCCTTTATCTGACACGGCAATAACAAAGATATTTCCCTTTGGTTTCTGTTGTGACAATGACAAACATTTTTTACATCTTTAGGAACTATTGAAGTATCCTTAATATTTCCAAATATTGGTACAGTGTTAACATGCACATGTCATTCCAAAAATTGTGCATCCTCAAAAGTGGCTTTCTTTCCGGGAAGAATCTTAAGGCCTGCAACTTTGTTTCTCCATAATCCTTCAGCTTATAAGGCAACAAATCAGCAAGCAAATTCAACTCTTGCAAATTTACACTACTTGCCATTGCATTACAACACCCTCTCAGAAATACTGCTTATGCTTGTAAAGCAGGGGTTCCAAACCTGGGTTACATGTACCCTCAGTTGTACATTTGCACTTTTCAGGGGTACATTGGATCTGAGAGAATAACCACTACTGTACAATACATGGTGTTGTAATCTGCAGTCAGATTGCACAATGTCGTGTTTTGTTTAACCTTAATTTTTAAGGGTACACCGGAACCTATAAAAATGCCCAAAGGGTACAGAGGAACATAAAAGTTGGGAATCTCTGTTGTAAAGCCTTTGTGTCCTCTAATTTTATTGCTGACCAAGAAAGAATCTTGTCTATGTGGGCCCTTGTGATTTTATGTTCATCTCCATAATGATGAAGCAATAATTCTTTTGCCTTTTTAAAACCTTGTTCTGGATTCATATATTGGCAACTTTTGACTCAATCCTTCACCTGCCCTCCAATATACTGTTCAAAGTAATACAGACAATCTTTAGTGTTTTTAGTATTACTTTCAATGTTAGGTTCAAAGGATTTCATGAACGTCAGATATTGTAATGGATCTCCATTTAAAAACTGGAATTTCCTTCTTAGGTAAACCAAATGAACCTTGTTGCTGCCCTAACATAGCAGTGATTTAATTTTGTTTTCCTATGAGTGATATTATATTGTTTTGTCCAGCATGGCTTGCGACAGGGTACCTTAAGGGAAATGGAGAGAACAGATCTTGAACTGGTGCCATAGGAGTAGGACCTTGAGTTTTAAGTGATGGTATAGAAGGGAATCCTTGGGTTGTAAGTGATGGCATTGGTGGAGATCCTTGACTTGTAGCTGGTTCTCCAGCAACATGAAGAGACATCAATGGTTGAGTATAATCAATTTACATGGTTGAACTTTACTGAAATATCCTCCTGTTTGGAAGATCCATATATTTTGTGCTCTGGAGAGATTGAATGTCACTAGTTCTTTCCATAGGTTTGGTCATTGTCTTTTGAGCACTAGCAGTGACACCTGTGGCTTCATAGTATATTTGTTTCTTGACTATGTTACCCATTGCTCTGCTAGAAGGTTATGTGCCAGCCCTTTGGTATGTCACTTTGAGTGACACATCTTTCAGAAGCCTGAGCTAATGCTTTCACTTTGGCCATATTCAAAGCAGGTTGTTCCTCAAGATCTAGTCTTTTCTCTATTCAACAATCACTTTGTTCTCTTGCTGTTTCTTGATTTCAGCTTCTTGATTCCTGATTTGAACCTCCCCATCCTCTAAAGCACATCTTTTCTCCAACCACTGTTGTGCACAGACAGTAGCCAAGTTTGCTTGTGCCTTCGCATACATAACTGATAAGCTTGAAGCAGTACTTGATCTAGATGCCTTTGAAGAGTTTCAAGACATTTCTGCACTCATAACTTAGAAATACTATAACCAGGATTCACATCTGAACTTTCAGATACTGCTCAATGAGTCTCGATCTTCTGCATTTCACTTAGTACAACACCAGTGGGACTTTGCAACATACACTCATTGGCTCCAGTTCCACTAACCTTTAAACCAGCTAATGAGGCCTGCAGTGCCTTGACAAAGTCCTCTTCTTGCTTGGTAGTTGGAGCCGCTCCTAATTTGGTGGCTGGCTCCAATCTCCTGCCAACCGTTGTCAGTCCACCGTGCTGACTCAACTTGCAACCAAATAGTTATTTGAGAAGAGCTATTTGCTCAAGGTCATAAGTCTGGGCAGATGACATATTACATCATAGTCACTGTGGGAACACTACAAACAATAGTCTTTTAAAGAGATAAGCACAAATTAACTAAGAGTTAAAAAAACAAGTTTTTAACCTTGACAGCTTCTTCCCCACTGCCATCAGATTCCTGAATAATCAATAAACCAAAGACGCTGCCTTAATTTTCATGAACTATTATTTTAATATTTTTACTAGTAATGATGTAAGATGATTAAAATATTAATATTTGCAGTGATGCCTCTGCAAAAACACTGAATTTCATGACAATAAATTCTGATTTATTCTCTCCTCACCACTAGATGGTGCAGTTTTTAATCCATATTTCGATTGATGACATGTTGAAGCATGGCAGAACTCAAAATGAGCATCCTTCTAGCTGATGGTTGAGAGCCAGCCTGATTGAGATTTGTTCTGATTTGTGTGTATTGAATAGAGCTACTTCACACTTGTTGGCAACTACCAGCTTTTTAGATATGCCTGAAGTACAAATTGTTCAGGAACATAATGCTGAATGTGTTTGATTGGCCTGTGTTGAAGATGTAGACATACAAGTTGGTGCATACCCACATTTGCTAAAAAACCTTTCCATAATTTACAAGGCACAAGCCAGAAATGTGATGGAACCCTCTACTTGCCTCGATGATGACAGTTCCAAAAACACTCAGGAAGCTCAACAGAATAGGGTGAGTGGTACAGCAAGTAGAGCTGCTGCCTCCCAGCTCCAGCAGTGCAGGTTTGAATAATCAGTGCTGCCTGTGTGAAGTTTGCACATTATCTGTATGTCAGTATGTCTCCAGGTTCTCTGCTTTCCTCCTAAACCTGTGCTGGTTGCCAAGTGGCCCACTCTGGCTCGTAATATGTAAGTCTGTATACACTTGAACTGCAGCAGTCCTTCTGGTGGAAATGTTGCCACAGTTCTTGGCTTGAGTATTCCAGGATTCAGACCTAGAGATAATGAGTTCTGAGTCAGGATGAGATGTGATGTGGAGGGGAGTTTGCAAGTTGTGGTGTCGCCATGTGCCTCAGGTCACAGGGAACTTAATGCTGACAGGAAGGAGCTGATTAAGTCCAACCTAAATGTAAGATATGCTCATTTGTGCAGACCATCTAACCCTGTAACAAAATTTATATTTGGTGAAGATCTCAGCAAACAGGTGAATGACTTGAATGAGTAGCAGAAGACAGCGGCTGGTGTTGTCAGAGTTCTAGAGCACAGGCAAGAAAACCTGTTATGTTTCACCCCTATTGCAGGTATGCAGGGGAATTTAAGCGAGTAACCCGAGGTGGCTTCCCACACCAAATGGCTACAGCCAGCAAGTTATTTTTCAGGCAACGCCCTCCGTGGAGACAGCAGCAGCAGAATTTTCTCACTCAAAGTGCTTCGCAGAAGTGGGCCCAGAATGCACCAGCCCGCAGACAAGGCAGGTCGAGGAAGTGAACACTACGCAAAAACAGTAGAGTACACTTGATAATTGCAAGGCATTAATGGTTGGCGGTCGATTAACACTATTCTATGACAGATGGTGTAATATTACCACTGATACTTCTATTCGGCAGAGAGTGAAGGCTATAAAATCAAATTTGATCCCTAGAAATTCCTTCCGATAAGGAGGAAGGGTCTATATACAAACATACGCAGACCGCAACTGATGGAGGCTGCACGTGCCGAGATCATGGCATTAAAAAAGAAAAACGTTATTGAATGTTGTAGTCATGAAAAACATGAGTTTGTATCGAACATCCTCACGTGACCTAAAAGAAGAGGCAGTACTAGAGTGATACTGGATCTATTGGTTCTTAACAAATATGTCTTGTACAGACATTTTAAAATGGATAACATATATTCTGTGATACTGCTGTTATGTAATGGCTATTACATGGCCTCGATAGATTTGCAAGATGCATATTATTCAGTCATGATCTGCCCACAGTACAGGAAATTCTTGAAATTTACCTGGAAGGGAGAGCTATGGCAGTATAAGGCTTTGCCGGCTGGGTGGAAATCGGCACCCAGGGCATTTACCAAGTTACTGAAGCCAGTGTTTGCAAGGCGCAGGAAAGAGGGGCCCATGGTAATGCATTACCTGATGATACCTTTATTTTTGGCAGATTGCTCGAGGAAACAAAAAGGGCAGTAGCAGCCTTCTTGAGATTATTAAGCCATGTAGGGTTTCTTATACACCCCGAGAAATCAGTGCTGGTACCTACTAAAAGGCTAAAATTCCTTGTCTTCATTATTGATATTGAAGCCATGAAAGTAACCCTGCCTGAGGATAAAGTGGCAGAGACTAGGACTGCCTGCAGAGGGCTAATGATAGCATATCGTCCCTCCATAAGAAAGGTAGGTTGGTTGATGGAAAACTGGTGGTGGCCTTCCCAGCGGTACAATATGGTCCACTAAATTACAGGTTCCTGGAAAGGGGGCATTTGACAGTCCTATGAGATTAACCAGAGGCCAAATCCAATCTTGCATGGTGAATCGACAATATCTCGTTGGCTTACGTGAGGAATGAGCTTCTGTAACAAGCTAGCCATTTAGACTTGGCACTGGTGCATTCAAATAAATATTTGGGTTACAGCCACCTACCTGCCGAGTCGGATAAACATCCAGGCAGAACTGATGTCCAGGAAAAGCAATGATAGCATGGAGTGGACTCTGGGGAAAAAATACTTTAAACTGTGAGCAGACACCTTTGGCATGCCAGAGATAGATTTGTTCGCATCCCGGCTGCATGCTCAGGTTCCAAGGAATGTGTCCTGGCTACCAGATCCCAAGCACTTTTACCCTAGATTGGGCTAAATATAACTTTTATGCATTTCCGCCCCCGCCCCCGCCCCCGCCCCCCCCCCCCCCCCCCCCGTTCAGGTGAAATGCCTGAATAAGATACAGGAGGATGGGGCCATGGGATTGCTAGTAGTTTCAAATTGGCCTTCCCAATGTTGGTTCCCCATATCCTAAGGCTTATGGTGGGGAGTCCATTAGTATTCACAAAAAAAGTAAGGTCTGCTAATCCAACTGGTGTCAAAGATATCTCATCCATTGTCTCACTTAAGTTTGTTAGGTTGCAAAATAGGAGTGAGGATCGACATAAATGCTCTGCAGCCTAGAAATCTGGACGTTTTGGAGGAAGTCTACACAGAAACAGTACGCCTCCTATGTGGGGAAATGGAGAAAGTACTGTGCCCAAAATGGACTGAATGAACAGTCAGCCTCTATCGGAGGTGTATCAGGTTTCCTAATATGTTTTATGTGCAGGGGGCCAGCTACAGCGCGGTGAATACAGCAAAGAGTGCATTGACCGCTTTCTTGATGCACCAGGCCTTGGAGCATGTGATGTTGAACCAACCCCTGATCAAAACATTCATGAAAGGAATGTTTCACTTGTGTCCTCTGGTACACAGCTATAAAGAAATTTGGGTCATATAGATTGTTTTGGACTATTTAAGACTATTGTTGTCAACTTCCAGTTTGGACTGACGTAGCCTGTCCCATATGTTGATCATGTTAGTGGCCTTGACATCAGCCCAGAGGGTATAAACTTTGTCTTGTATTCATATGGACTATAGGCTTTAATTGCCGTTCAGGTGGCAGCATTTAAAGCTCAACGCTGGCCACCTGAAGGACACAGCTGCACAGGATGCGGCTCTGAGCGCACTCTGGCTCTTGCCCAGTGTCAGCTGTGATCAGCAGCCTGACCCTTTAACATCCGCTTTCAGCCAACTGCTTTCAGGTGGCTGGGGGAGCCACTGAGCTGAGGATCCCTCTTAGAGGAGGGTTATGTAGCTTGCCTCAAGAGCGCCTCCTGCACATTCAGGTGGCCTCAAAACACCCGCACGTTGCCTAAACATGCGGGGCAATTGGCCACCTGAAAGTGCCTAATATCTATTGGGAGGAGGTCTGTGTAAATGGAACAGGCAAGGGAGAATTAGGACAAAGTTCTCATTGTATGCATATGGAGAGGACAAACGGTTATGTGTGTTGGATTGTTTAAAAAGAGCATAATAAGAGCACGTACAAAGGCGAAATGAGAAATACCTTTTTATATGTTATTAGAATACCGCATCAGCGGGCTACCTGCCAGCCGTTGGTCAGATGGCTGTGGATATTACTCAGTTTGGGTCCCACTCAACAAGAGCGGCGATATCCTCGACTGCCAGTAGGGCCGCGGTCTCTATATGGGATATCCTCCAGCAAGCGGGATGGAGTAATGAGAGCACCTTTAATAGGTTCTACCTGAGTTTCATGGCCTCCATCCTACACACGGCAGACAGACAAAGGCTGCAGACCGTTGACCTGATTATGGTCCGTCAGACCATCCGAAGAGGATAAGCCACTGGGCTACGAGCTCTCAAGTTGGCGAAGAATAATGGAACATTAAACGAGCACTTACCCTGTGCGAAGTTTGATGATTATTATACGAGCAATGGGAGTTGGCGAGTCCATGTGCCCACCTCTCCCTCCCTTTCTTGATTACGGATATATTTGTTATGTAATAAATAATGTTCAGTCACAGGTTTGTGTTATGGTTGGTTCGTCCAGTTTAACTCATTTAAGTTCAGTGGCTTCTCCCCTCCGGAATGTAAAGGAATGGCTGCACATGACTCGCCAACTCTCAATGCTCGAATTATAATCATCAAATTTCGCACAGGGTAAGTGCTCGTTTCATGTTTCAATTAATAAAAGGTTCAACGACACATTCCTTCATGAATTTAGCGGGTAAAGTTCTGGGACCCACAGGCAGGGCAGCCAAATATTATGAACTACACAAGTCGCCCAAAAGCTTTACCAGCTCTTCCTTCATTGAGATTATCACACGGCGAAACATTTGAGGGCGGAACCCCACCGGGCTCTTTCCAGAGCGTTGCCGGCTTTCCTGCGATCTTTGCACCACTCTGAGAACCGCCTGCCCCATTATAACGAGAGTTGTGCTGTGGGATTAGGATTGATGTGCAATAATCCGAAAGAAATTGAGAGCAGGCACTACTCTTGCTTGCCCTTAGCCACTGATGTTTTAATGCTGCCTTGGCTGTTTGTGGGGGAATATTTCCTCGTCCCCCACCCCGCGTACGTACAAGTGGGTTGGGTCGAAGTCTTGTTGGACCAAGCACTGAACCAGCGACGAGGCGAGAGACTCCAAATCTACACGTTCTGGCGTTGGGTGAGGCTTTCGCAAGTAGAGTTCACTCAGTGCCAACTGAGACTGAAACTTCCCCTAGTATTTGGTTCTAAAAGATTACTTGCTGTTGAGATCAAGTATTAAATGTCGAAAGGAGGATTCAATTCCACATGCCATTCCGATGCCCTTTTGTCCAGAGAAGTCCTGAGAGCGCCGGTGACATTGCACACTGCCCGTCCCAGGGCTTGAACGCAAAATAAACTCAAAGAACCGTGTTGCGAGAGAAAGGATTTTCTGCCTGTTAATTGCCGACCGTTTCATTTAGAAGGGTTTTTTTTTAAAGTGGGGATAGTTGTAAAGTGTCACCTATTTGGAACCTCTGGCTGATTTATCTGTTGTCTCAAGTCACCGTTGCGTTGTTGGTGAAGCCCCTGGTCCAGTAGCTGGATTCGGAGTTTCAATTAAAAAAAGTTAATATTCGGGCTTTGTGGGTGATGTGGAAGAAGAATGTTCACTTACCATTCTGGGCTTGGACGGAGACAAGCGCCAAAAAAATGGAGCATATGCGAAGGCTGTGGAACATGGTGAGTTAGCCCTGGACTCCGGACTCTCGCTGCGGAGTTGGATACTGGCCGAAAGTCAACATTCCTCCGCTCTGCGCTCCCGGTCTGTTCACCACGCCTCCTCCCGCTGACACGGCTCAAGCCGTGCAGGACTTCACTGCGGAGAGTTGAAGTGCCCCTCACACGGAACCCGCGGTGTCACCTCGCGGCAAATGCGGTTAACAATTTTTAGACACCAAGGGAAAACTTTCAAGCGCCTGAGATCTCACTCTGTTGGCGCTCTTTGGTCAGGAACTTGCGCTTTCTCCAGGTCTGGATAACGCAGCTCCCGACCTGTGCCAAGTCCTTGCAGGAAATGTATTTTGTTTCTTGTGGACTCGTTCACTGTTTTGAGTGAAGCGACGCTTCCACCTACTTTCCGCTGGAGGCAAAAAAGAACAGCATTCATCGAGTTCCATTGTACCTGGCCTCTCCCAAACCCCCCTCGACTAATTAAACCATATAACCATTTACAGCACGGAAACAGGCCATGTCGGCCCTTCAAGTCTGTACCGGTTCACTTGAACAACTACCGGAGTCGGTTCTTCTATTAATTGATTTAGAAAACAATCTTGAACACATTTAACGAACTCTAGCCCAACCAGCCCTCTAACTGTATGGGTATCCCAATCAATGTGAGGGAAGTTAAAATCTCTCATGATCATGACCTTATGATTCTTGTGATATAGAAAATTTAGGTTAAAAAGACTTAAGTTAAAATGTGATGATTAATCATAAACAGGGAAGCCAGAACGGACAGAGAGTTTACTAGCAGTCAAGGACAGAAGGAGCTGCTGAATATGTTTTTTTAAACCTATCTTTTCATGGTCATAGTGAGAGACATGCAGGAGACAAAGGATTGATAAGAAGTGTGAGAAACAGAATTCAATGAATGTAGAGTTCACAGCGTACGTAACGAACGTGATAATTAATAATGCAGTTATACTTAGAATGTTTTTGTAATACTAACCAATTAAAACAGTATTAATAAGAAGGGGAAGGGCAAATAATAAAGGTATAAAAATCAATGCACTGTATGTATCGGGGCTTAACTGGTGAGAAACCAGTTGAGTCCAACTCTGCAGACTTGTAAATAAAGCTTGTCATGTCATCAGTTTTAAAGAGACTCATGTGTGAGAAGTTTTATTTCTGACAAATGGGGGCTCGTCCGGGATCTACACTCCGGCCGTGAGGGGAGGCGAGAAGAGGGACATCGGAGGCGGTGCACCCCGCTGAGTTCAGCGGCTCCTAGTCCCTTGCTCGTTGCTTCGGGCGGCTTGAGCGAGTGGTATCCGGACAGGGTGACACGACAAGACGGAGAGGAGAAGGGTGACGGTTCAATCCCCGGGAAGACACCGGTAAGTGACGACTTACGATTGTGGTGTGGGGATTGGGTAACAGGTGTAACGGGATACACCTGTTTGGATAAAAACCTAACGGAATAGATTAAGTATAGATCTTTTGTCGTTGTGTGAGGACCCTGTCGCGGGACTCTAGGATAGACCCCAGGGAAACCTCGGCGGTAACCGAAGGAGGGACAGCACCTCCGACGAAGTGCCGAGAAGAGAGGGGTCAACCCCAGGAAAACCTCAGCGGTAACCGAAGGAGGGACAGCACCTCCGACGAGGCGTCTGAGAGGAAGGGAGTAGGGTCCAGAACGAGAGGGTCCTCAGCAACGATAAACAGATCTAGGTGGGAAAATGGGAGGATCAAAATCTAAGGGCTCGTCTGAAAATTCAGGACAATTCCTGGGAGTACCCCTTGACAGCCCTTTGGGGAGAATGTTTGAAAATTGGGATAGTAAAAGATATCGGGACAAAAACAAGAAAAAGATGGTCCAATATTGTCTCCTTTGGTCAAAACAACCTATTAAAGGTTCCTCGGTCTGGTGGCCGAAATTTGGATCTGATGAGGATTGGGTTAGACAAGCATTAAACATATATGTAAATTCGAGACCAAAGGTGAATCAAGAAGAGTCAGCATATGCATTTTGTTGGGTTCCCTGGCCAGGATCCTTAACAGAATGTTTTAAATTGAGAGTGGCAGGAGAAAAGAAATGGGAACCTCTGGACAACCTTCCCCCTCCTTATATTCCCCCGGTGCCTACTGCGCCCGAGGAAAGCTTATTACCGGAGGGGAAAGGTGATGAATCTGATTGCCCCGAAGGGGGCCGGGATAAAAAGGATGAATTAAGGGAGTCGGACCCTAAACTTCCACCGGTAAACCGACCCTGGACAAGATCCCAGACTGGTCCAGGACCATCAAAGTTTTCAATAAACCTAAATCCCCTGAGAGAAGTTCCTATGGGAGGACCGGGAGGGGGAACGGGATATGTGAATGTTCCCCTAACTAGTACAGAGGTGCGGGGATTTAAGAAAGAAATGAAAAAGTTATTGGAAGATCCTATAGGACTGGCTGAACAGCTTGACCAATTCTTGGGACCAAACACATATACGTGGGAAGAGATGCAGGCAATAATGGGAACATTATTTTCACCCCAGGAGAGGCAGATGATTCGACGGGCTGCCCTCCTCATGTGGGAATATGAACAACCTGGGGACCCTAGACCCCATGAACAAAAATATCCCCTAAATGAACCCAGGTGGGACAAACGAACACCCGAGGGATTGGCAAGTATGAGACAATATAGAGAGTGGACAATTAAAGGGATACGGGAGGCTGGGCCAAAGGGTCACAATTTTACCAAGGCATTTGGGAACCACCAGGGGAAAGACGAGTCCCCTACTGATTTTTTGGAGAGGGTGAGAAAGAATGTCCAACAGTATGCTGGTGTGGACCCTAGTACACCAATGGGTGAACAGCTTATTCGAATTGAATTTGTTTCCAAATCATGGCAAGACATTAGAAAGAAACTAGAAAAGGAGGAGGACTGGAGTGAAAAACCCCTAAGTGAACTGTTAAAAAAGGCACAAAAAGTATATGTGCAGAGAGAAGAAGAAGATCAAAAGAAGGCGACAAAGGTTATGGTACAGACTATCCGACAGATGAATGCTGAATCCAGAGGGGAAAGAAAACAAAACCTTCCTCTAAACAATCCAAAATATCCAAGAGAGGGAAGACCCCGGAGGTTCGTTAAGTGCTATTACTGCAATGAGGAAGGACACTTTAAGAGGGAATGCCCCCGATACAAGAGGGAATTGCGTGCCCTCGAACTTATGGAAGAAGATTAGGGGTGTCAGGGGTTCCAAATGTTAGGGACCAAATATAAGAGGGAACCCCTGGTAAAACTAAAAATTGGTCCCAAGGGAGAAGAGGTGGTGTTTATGGTGGACACAGGAGCGGAACGAAGTAGTGTAATAACTGTGCCAATCGGAACTGAGCCTATAAAAAGTAATTTGACAATTTCTGGGATAGAAGGGGCTCCCAGAATGGTATCAATAATTCCCCAAGTAACAGTGAAACTGGAAGAAAGAGAAGGGGTACAAGACCTCTTGTTATTACCTTCGGCTGGATTTAACCTCCTAGGAAGGGACTTACAGGCTCTCCTAGGTTTGGGTGCTCTCCCTGTGGACGGAGAAGTGCGAGTCCACCTCTGCGCTTTAAAGGAAGAGGATGAACGGCAGATTGACGAGAGAGTCTGGTATAAGGAGGGAAATCGAGGAGGTCTGGACATCCCACCTTTACATGTCACATTAATACCAGGTCATCAGCCGGTAAGGAAACGTCAGTATCCTATTTCTTTGGAAGGGAGAAAAGGGCTACAGCCGGTAATTGAGACTTTAATACGAGACGGACTATTAGAAGAATGCATGTCACCTTATAACACCCCTATACTCCCAGTAAAAAAGTCAGATGGATCCTATCGCCTAGTTCAGGATCTAAGAAGTTTGAATGCTATTGTTCAGACCCGCCACCCAGTGGTGCCTAATCCCTATACTATTATGAGTCGGATTCCCCCAGACCATGAGTGGTTTAGTGTTATCGACTTGAAGGATGCCTTCTGGACTTGTCCGTTAGAAGAGGAAAGTAGAGATATGTTTGCGTTTGAATGGGAAAATCCATGGACAGGTAGACGGAGACAGTTTCGGTGGACTGTATTGCCCCAAGGGTTCACTGAATCTCCAAACCTGTTTGGACAAATGCTAGAACAAATCCTGATGGACTATCCACAATCTGATGATTCCCAACTAATGCAGTATGTGGATGATTTACTATTATCAGGACCCAAGGAACAAGAAATGAGGAGAGAGACCATTAGACTCTTGAATTATCTGGGGAAAAAGGGTCTACGAGTGTCCAGAAACAAGTTACAGTTTGTTGAGAAAACTGTGATATATCTGGGACACCAGATAAGTAAAGGACAGAAACGGATTACCCCTGAACGAATTGCGGGAATTACTAGAATGCCTTTACCCCGTAATAAGAAGGAAATAAGACAATTCCTGGGACTCTTAGGATACTGTAGGTTATGGATAGACGACTACTCAGCTTTGGTGAAGTTTATGTATGATAAACTGACAAATGAAAATGACTATCCATTGAAATGGACCCAGGAGGAGGAGGGATGGTTCGAGGACTTGAAACATCGCCTAACACGAGCCCCAGTGCTCACTCTGCCCTCTTTAAAACAGCCCTTCCAGCTATTTGTCACTCATAACCAAGGAACAGCTGTGGGAGTTTTAACACAGGAAAAAGGTGGTCAGTGACACCCAGTGGCTTTCCTTTCCAAAATGATGGACCCAGTGTCTCGCGGATGGCCGACGTGTATCCAGGGAGTAGCGGCTGCTGCTCTGTTGGTAGAGGAAGCACGTAAACTTACTTTTGGAGGAAAGATGACTGTGTACACCTCCCATTCTGTGAGTGTTTTATTAACACAAACTGCCCATCGATGGCTGACTGATTCTCGCATATTAAAGTATGAAACCATTTTAATGGTTGGAGAAGATTTACAGTTTGCAAAAATTAATAGCTGCAACCCAGCTCAATTTTTATACGGCAGTGAAACAGAGAAAGAGGTGGAGCATGACTGTGTCGAGTTGACAGATCTTCAGACCAAGACCCGAGAAGACCTTTGCGATACTCCGCTGGGAGAAGGATATGAATTCTACATTGATGGCTCCGCCAGATGTGTTGACGGAATGAGAAGAAATGGGTATGCTATAATAGAAGGAAATACTTGGAAAGTAGTAGAATCCACGAGACTACCCGGAAGCTGGTCAGCACAATCCTGTGAACTATATGCCTTGCAGAGAGCCCTCAGAATACTGGCAAAGAAAATTGGAACGATTTACACAGATTCCAAATACGCATACGGAGTAGTGCATACCTTTGGTAAGATCTGGAAGGAGCGTGGTCTAATTACATCAAGAGGAAAGGAATTGGCACACGAACAGATGATTACTCTGACTCTAGAAGCCTTAACATTACCCCAAGAAATAGCAGTGGTCTACATACCAAGCCATCAAAGGGGAGATAACCCGACAGCAATTGGAAACAGACTGGCTGATGAAGAAGCCAAAAGAGCAGCCATGCAACAAGAAGTCCGTTTGCTGACTTTAATCCCAATAAGGCAAGGCATAAAGACAGCTCCCATTTTCACTGCTAAGGAAGAAAAGAACATGGATCAGCTGGGCGCAAGCCAGTTACCTGATGGAACATGGAAAACACCAGATGGAAGAATTGTTCTAAATAAAGAAATAACTCGCAATATTTTAAAACACCTGCATCAACAGAGCCACTGGGGCACCCAAGCCTTATGTGACACAGTGCTTCGAGAATATGTGTGTAAAGGAATCTACACCTTGGCCCAACAAGAGGTGCAAAATTGTTACCTATGCACAAAAATTAATAAGAAGATAATGAGGACAGGGACCATGGGAGGTCAACCATTAGCCATACGCCCTTTTCAACGTATCCAGATCGACTTCACAGAGTTACCTCAAGTTCAAAGATGGAAATATCTGTTGGTGATAATAGATCACTTTACCCGATGGGTAGAAGCCTTCCCAACAATAAATACTACAGCCTCTACAGTAGCTCGCCTCCTCCTAGAGCAGATAATCCCCAGATATGGTATAATGGATTCTATAGACTCAGACAGGGGTCCACATTTTTCTTCAAAAATCCAGCAATTGATTTGTGATGCATTACAGGTCTCTTGGAAATTACATACCCCTTGGCATCCACAAAGCTCAGGGAAGGTCGAACGTATGAATGGAACACTAAAAAT
The DNA here is from genome assembly GCF_036971445.1 of Narcine bancroftii. Classification (NCBI taxonomy): domain Eukaryota; kingdom Metazoa; phylum Chordata; class Chondrichthyes; order Torpediniformes; family Narcinidae; genus Narcine; species Narcine bancroftii. Next base: position 102,836,194 of record NC_091473.1, read on the forward strand.
CCAATTGACAAAGTTAATGGTGGAAACTAAAATGCCTTGGATAAAGTGTCTGCCCCTAGCCTTATTGAGAATTCGTACTGCCCCACGAAAAGATGTAGGGCTGTCCCCTTATGAAATGATGTTTGGGCTTCCCTTCTGGAGTACAGTTGAGGGGTGTCCCACCTTGGGGGAAGGGGATATATTTGTTAGGAACTATTTACAGGCACTGTCACGCTCTCTTACAGATTTACGAAAGAGAGGACTATTGGCACAAACACCGCCTCTAGACTTTTCTTTACACAAAGTGGAACCAGGAGACTGGATTCTTATCAAGACCTGGAAGACTGAAAAACTCCAGCCCCAGTGGGAAGGTCCATACCAAGTTCTCTTAACTACAGAAGCTGCAGCACGAACAAGAGAGAAGGGGTGGACACACGCATCCAGATTTAAGGGACCTGTAGAGGCGCCACAGGACCCTGATACGAACTCAGATTGGACTTGTATTCCTGGAGAAAAACCTCTTACCTTACGATTTCGCAAAAAGACTTAATTCACAATGTTATTGTTATGTTCTTTGATTTTTCTTAGTTTGCCTATGTCTTTATCAGGTGTGAAATGTAAGAAATGCAGAGATACAGTGGTCCTGTTTCAGGACCACATTTGGGGAAGAAAGGAAGGTAATTTCATTTCCCATACCTCAGTTCCTGAGAAATGCTGGGCAGAAAATACCACCCAACATCCATATACCCCTTGTGTGGAAAAAGAAGGAAATAATATGGGCCATTATATACAGATTCCTAATACCACTCCTTTCCCTCTTAACGGTTGGAAAGGTGACTCAAGCCCACCATGCCCTGATGGACTCTGGTTTTGCATACACCAACGTACTGTTCCAATGAGAAGTTACACTCCACACTCGAAATTGCCTGTCCCTTTAAGACAGCCGGACTTAGTTCGAGTCCATCCAAATAACCATGTAAGTTTCGGTAATGCAATTGGGGGAGATAACCTTTTTGTAGATCTGGCAACTAAAATTGCAGGAACTTTTAATGTAACCAATTGTTGGGTCTGCGGGGGTCCACGGATGTCAGAACAATGGCCTTGGTGGGGAGAACCTCTCAATTCATTGACCATGATTTCCCGCATTTGGACAACTAACCGAACGAGATCAAGAGAAACCTGGTCTCTCTCTAACGTCCCCTCTGGTTTTTATTGTCTCTCACGAGCCGGCAAATACCCAGTAGGAGAAAGTCCCTGCAAGGCTGTATGGATTCGCATTTCGCCTGGTGTTTTCACTTGGTTTCCTAAACCTCAGACTTGGTTCTTATCCACTGTTTTTAAAACTAATTGCCTACCCCTGTCTAATAGCAGTATTCAGTTTTGGAATTGTACCACTTCCACCATCACAGGACCATACCAATCAAATCCTGTTCTTAAAAGAGTTTGGGAAAGGGGGTATGGAGTATCCCCAAATGGATTATTCTGGGTATGTGGTAATAAAGCTTATACTCGTCTTCCCTCACAGTGGAGTGGAACTTGTTTCCTAGGAATAATCCGCCCAGAATTTTTCCTTCTACCCCACGATCACGGTCATAAATTAGGCGTGAAGGTCTTTGATACATTACATCGTGAACCCCGCTCTACCACGGTACATTTGGGAGAATGGAGAGATGATTGGCCTCCAGAGCGCATAATTCAATATTATGGTCCCGCTACATGGGCTCAAGATGGATCTTGGGGTTATCGTACTCCTATATATATGTTAAATCGCATAATTCGCTTACAAGCAGTGCTTGAAATTGTTACAAATCAAACAGCTATAGCCCTGCAATTACTTGCATCCCAGCAAGGTCAAATGCGCTCTGCTATATATCAGAACCGTCTAGCCCTAGACTATCTCCTAGCCACGGAAGGAGGTGTATGTGGCAAACTTAATTTGACTAACTGCTGCTTACAGATTGATGATAATGGAAAAGCCATTCGTAAAATCGCTGATAATATTCGTACATTGTCCCATGTACCGGTTCAAACCTGGCATCCTTTCCCACAATTTAATTGGATGGACAAATGGTTTGGAGGAACCTGGTGGCGTACCTTCCTGTGGGTCATCGGAGGTATTTTATTCCTCCTACTTATTTTGCCCTGTATTATTCCCTGTCTACGCAGCCTGGTGATTTCCATGGTCGAACAAGCTATGCAACCAGGGTGGATGGGAGACCCTGTAAGACTTTTATTTCAGCGTGAGATTAATGTATCATAAAACATTTCTCTTCCCTAGCTTAGAATCCCCATTCATATCTATACATATATTGAACACATTTTAAAGAGAGAAAGGGGTGGATTGTGATATAGAAAATTTAGGTTAAAAAGACTTAAGTTAAAATGTGATGATTAATCATAAACAGGGAAGCCAGAACGGACAGAGAGTTTACTAGCAGTCAAGGACAGAAGGAGCTGCTGAATATGTTTTTTTAAACCTATCTTTTCATGGTCATAGTGAGAGACATGCAGGAGACAAAGGATTGATAAGAAGTGTGAGAAACAGAATTCAATGAATGTAGAGTTCACAGCGTACGTAACGAACGTGATAATTAATAATGCAGTTATACTTAGAATGTTTTTGTAATACTAACCAATTAAAACAGTATTAATAAGAAGGGGAAGGGCAAATAATAAAGGTATAAAAATCAATGCACTGTATGTATCGGGGCTTAACTGGTGAGAAACCAGTTGAGTCCAACTCTGCAGACTTGTAAATAAAGCTTGTCGTGTCATCAGTTTTAAAGAGACTCATGTGTGAGAAGTTTTATTTCTGACAATTCTCACGCTTATACGTTATCTCCCTACAAATTTGTTCCTCTAATTTTCTTGGCCCATTTGGTGGTCTGTAATACACCATCGAGTCCACGCTGCTGAAGATCCAGCTGCGCTGGGTGGGTCACGTCTCCAGAATGGAGGACCATCGCCTTCCCAAGATCGTGTTATATGGCGAGCTCTCCACTGGCCACCGTGACAGAGGTGCACCAAAGAAAAGGTACAAGGACTGCCTAAAGAAATCTCTTGGAGCCTGCCACATTGACCACCGCCAGTGGGCTGATATTGCCTCAAACCGTGCATCTTGGCGCCTTACAGTTCGGCGGGCAGCAACCTCCTTTGAAGAAGACCGCAGAGCCCACCTCACTGAGAAAAGGCAAAGGAGGAAAAACCCAACACCCAACCCCAACCAACCAATTTTCCGCTGCAACCGTGTCTGCCTGTCCCGCATCGGACTTGTCAGCCACAAACGAGCCTGCAGCTGACGTGGACATTTACCCCCTCCATAAATCTTCGTCCGCGAAGCCAAGCCAAAGAATACACCCCTATTAGAACCCTCATGCCTCCTTCACCCCTCAATTCCACCCAAACAGCCTCACTTGACGATCCCTCCAGACCATCCTGCCACCTCACGGCAGTGATGTCCTCCTTAACAAGCAGAGCAACTCCCTCCCCCTTTTTTTTTAACCCCCTGATCTATCACATCTAAAACAAATGTATCCTGGAATATTAAGTTGCCAGTTCTGCTCCTCCTGTAGCCAGGTCTCACTAATTGCCACAATATCATGACCCCAAGTATCTGTCCATGCTCTAAGCTCATCTACCTTGTTCACTTTGTCTTGCATTAAAATGTATGCATTTCAGAGAATGAACCTCACCTATATTCTCTTTTCTACCTTTTACCCTAATCTCCATCCTACCTTTGTTATCGTTATTATTCCTATCTAGGTGGCTATTCTCCCTTGACACTGCTCTCACACTCTGATCCCCACTCCCCTGCCAAACGAGTTTAAACCTTCCCCCACAGCTCTAGCAAATCTGCTTGCCAGCACATTGGTCTTGAACCTCCAGTTCAAGTGGAGTCCGTCCCTTTTGTACAGGTCTGGCCTTCCCCAGAAGAGATCCCTATGATCCAGAAATCTTATCCCTTGCCCCCTGCACCATCTCTTTAGCCACGCATTCATCCTCCACATCTTCCTATTTCTCCCCTCACTAGCGCGTGGCACCAGCAGCAATCTAGAGATTACTACCTTGGAGGTCCTGTTTTTTAACTTCCTACCTAATTCCACATAATCCTGTTTCAGGACCTCATCCCCATTTCTAACCAAGTCATTGGTCCCCACATGGACCTTGACTTCTGGCTGTTCTCCTTCCCCTTGCAGAATGCTGTGAACTCGATCAGAGATATCCCTGACCCTGGCACCAGGGAGGCAACAGACCAACCTGGATCCCCGATCTCGTCCCACAAACCTTCTATCTGTCCCTCTGACTAATGAGTCCCCAACTACAAGTATCCTGTTCTTATCCCTCCTTCCCTTCTGAACCTCAGGGGCAGCCCCTGTGCCAGAGACCTGACCCCCCACGACTCATCCCCGATAGGCTATTCCCCCCCCCAGCAGTATCCAATGCAGAATACATGTTGCTGAAGGGCACTTCCACAGGGGTACTCTGTACAGGCACTCTCCCTCCTTTCCTCACAGTCACCCAATTCCCTGACTCCTGCCTTCTGGGGGTGACTGTCTCCCTGTAACTCTTCTCTATCACTGACTCAGTTCATCCAACTGCAGCTCAAGCTCCCTACACGGGATGCACCTTTTGCAAGTGTAGTCGTCAGAAACAGCTGTGGTGTCTCTGACTTCCCAAATCCCACAACTGGAGCACTTAACTACCCCAACTGACTCCATTTCTTCCTTTCTTACTATAAATATGTTATTTCAAAACTACCTTTCCACATAAGGAGCTTCTTCTCAGCCCCTGCTCGTCGAAGTCCCTGGAGCCAAATCTTCCCTTCACAACTTCTGAAGACGCCATTGAAAGCTTTTCATAATCCAACACTGCGTAGTATGGTAACTGCTCCACCCAAAACTGCAAAAGGTTGTGAATGCACTTCACACATGCCCTTCCACCTCTCCATCGACCCCTGCCCTGGAAGAGAAGCCACTTATCTCATCCCAGCTACACTCTCTTCACCCTACTCTTATCAGAAAGAAGGTTCATGAGTATGATATTACACACTGCCAGATACAAGGACCAAATTTTTTGTCATTAACAAGTTCCTGAATGTACTTCAGAATAGTAAAATTATGTTGCCTTTCCTCCATACCAATTAATCTCGCTTCATAATTCTGCACTTTTGGACTGTGCCTCATTTGTAATACTTCGTATGCTATCTAACTCACAAAACAACCTCTATCACCCCACCTTGCTACATATAACAATAACCAAACTTAACTAATCCAATTCCAAACACAGATTCCAGTTAGATTTCAGATTTTATTAAAATATTTTATTTAAAACTTGAAATCCCATCGAAAGACACACACACACGCACACATATATATCTCTATATATCTCTATATATCTCTATATCTCTCTCTCTCTCTCTCTCTCTCTCTCTCTCTCTCTCTCTCTCTCTATATATATATATATATATCTCCTCTTTGGCTTGGCTTCGTGGACGAAGATTTATGGATGGGTAGATGTCCACGTCAGCTGCAGGCTCGTTTGTGGCTGACAAGTCCGTTGCGGGACAGGCAGACACGGTTGCAGCGGTTGCAAGGGAAAATTGGTGGGTTGGGGTTGGGTGTTGGGTTTTTCATCCTTTGTCTTTTGACAGTGAGGTGGGCTCTGCGGTCTTCTTCAAAGGAGGTTGCTGCCCGTTGAACTATGAGGCGCCAAGATGCACGGTTTGAGGCGATATCAGCCCACTGGCGATGGTCAATGTGGCAGGCACCAAGAGCTTTCTTTAGGCAGTCCTTGTACCTTTTCTTTGGTGCACCTCTGTCACGGTGGCCAGTGGAGAGCTCGCCATATAACACGATCTTGGGAAGGCGATGGTCCTCCATTCTGGAGACGTGACCTACCCAGCACAGTTGGATCTTCAACAGCGTGGATTTGATGCTGTCGGCCTCTGCCATCTCAAGTACTTTGATGTTGGAGATGAAGTCGCTCCAATGAATGTTGAGGTCGGAGCGGAGACAACGCTGGTGGAAGCGTTCTAGGAGCCATGATTCGGAGCCGAACAGGAGTGTGGGTATGACAACGGCTCTGCATATGCTAATCTTTGTGAGTTTTTTACATGTGAATATTTTCAACACTCCCAACTTTCCTCCCTAACACTCCTCTTTCCTAATCTAATGATTATAAAAAGATAAATTGTATGTGTGTGTGTGTATAGATAGATGGATAGATTAAAAAATAATGTATATAGACAATGTCAATCTAAAAATATAAACCTGAATATAAGTTGATTTAATTGTGGAGTACAGGTTCACCACTCAGACTAGATATTGAGAGATTTTTAAACCAACATTTATTGTATATGAGCTCCATGTTTTCAAAAAGAAATGATACTTATTACATAAATTATAAGTACTTTTTTTCAAGTGGAATACTTGAACACAATTCTGTGTGCCATCTCTCTAACCACAAACCTACATTAGATTTCCATGTAGTAGCAATGCATTTCTTTGGAATATCTAAAGCAATTCACAAACATTCTATTTGGTACATAATTAATCCCTATTTAATAAAAGTATTTTTAATATCTCCTAGCAAACAATATTACAGGATCCTATGGGAGTGTAACTCCTAATACTTTATTCAATTTTTAAAAATTTTAGACCAAAACATATATACTTTTGGACAAAGCCAAGTAGAATGTATAAAAGAGCATTTTTCTTTATTACATCTGAAACATAAATCTGAAAATGACCAAGTATCCAATATTTCTGGTGCAGTTCTGATAACACATGATTACAACCATCATGACCTGTTTTCGAACAATCAAATCAGAAATATGATATTCCTTAGCAAGTATAATTGGATGTTTCACTTCTGGCAGTATTCTTCCAATCTTCCTCCTACTTTCAATATATTATTTACAAGAATAGGATTTAGCTTGTAAACATAACTTGTTGTTGTAACATTCAGTTTCTTCTTCAATTTTGATATCTCATTATCAAACACCTTTTTCTAACAAAAATGAATTATCTCCAATTCAGCATTTGCCAACTCATCAACTGTTAGGCAACAGCATTTTTGAATCTTCAGATTCACTTTCTTGATACAATTTAAAAACATGTTTTTTAACCTAAGAATCCATGCTATCACCTTTTTCAAATGAAATCATGAAGAGTGTTGGCAAATTAATTGAGCGATCAGATCATTTTCATTAGATATTTGAATAATATTTACATTAATGTTTTGGATTTCAGGATACTGCATTAAAATTTCTTTTAACCCATCTGGATTTTGAGGCCACTCTTCTAGAGATCGCGAAAGAAATTGAGGACCAGACACCAATGTGTTGGTTTTTTCAGAAAAGATTGAACTTTTGATCCTCGTGAAGCCATATCAGCTGGATTATCCACTGTTTTAACATATCCCTATTGATTAGCATGCAAAACCTTTTCAATTTCATTCATTCTATTAGTCACAAATGTACGAAACCTCATGGTTTTGTTATTAATGTCTTTAAGCACTGATGTACTCTCAGTCCAAAACAAAGAGTCTGCTAATTCCACCTCCTCTTAACATAGTGTCCATTTAGCCCACCAGAGTAACAGCAGTCAATTCCATTCGAGATATGATGACTGACTTTAATGGAGCCACTATGTTTTTTCCCATTACAAATCCACAATGTACTCACTCTTGGTTATTTCGCAGTACTAAATAACTGACAGGACCAAAACCATCTTCACCTGCATCAGCAAAGTGTGTAACTCAGCAAATATGTCAATTCCAAAGTCTGTTGGTTTAAAACATCTGTTGACTTCAAAACTTTCTAACATTTTAAGACTCTCAATCCAAATCATCCAATCTTGTGCAATGGAATCCGGTATAGTTTTATCCCATCCAAATTTTCTTTTGCACAATTCTTGCAGAATTTTCCTGGCTGTTAATACTACTGGTGTCAATATTCCCAAAGGATCATATATTGAGTTTATGATCAAAAGAATACTTCTTCTTGTTCTTTCCAAATAACTTTGAATTTGTAAACGTGAGATTGAACACACCATTGTACTCCTAGGATTCTTTCAATGGGTATAAAGTCACAATCCAAATCAAGATGTTTTATTTCCTTTGCTCTTTCTGCCTCAGGAATAACAGCCAACGCATCTTGGCAGTTGCTAATCCATTTCGTAAGGAAGAAACCTCCTTTATTACAGATCTTTTTCAACTTGTGATAAAGATTTATTGCTTGTTTTTTTCCAAAACTACTGAAGTAAGACAGTCATCAACATAGAAATTACTTCTGATCATGCTTATAGCTTGAGAACTAAATCGCTCTTCATTATCTGCAGCACACTTCCTGAGAGCAAACTTTGCACAACTTGGTGACAAAGTTGCTCCAAATAGTCATTCTGCATTCAATCATGTCTTTACTGTAATCTCAATTAGGCTACAATAACAATCGTAAAAAAATAGTACTTTTACTTGATGAAACATCGCTTCAATATCTGCAGCAATTACAATAGGTTCTTTACAAAATCTTATCAGAACACCTATTAAAGTACTAGTTACATCTGCCCCTTGTAGAATTCAATGAAACTCCTTGAAATGATGCTCCACAATCAAATAACACACACAGTTTCTCCTTTTGTGATGTATAATTCTATGAAGAGGTAAATATGTTCCAAGATATCTTCTGATATCTTTTTTTTTGAAGACTTTATTTAAAATTTTATAACATGAATACAATAGAGAATTACATTTAAAGAAAAATAAAAAAAAATTAAAATGGTATGATTACAATATTACATCAGAAAACTACGCAAAAGAACCCCCCCATTAATTGTAACACAATATTAGTAATCTAACTTAAAATTAGTCCAGCCCTCTCCCCCCGCCCAAAATAAAGAGTGAAGAGTTAATAAAATTAACAATATTATATATGGAAAAAAATACCCACTTACAAAAAAAGAGATAAAACTTAACCTAAAAAAAATTCTAACAACAAAAATTTTTTTATCAATACTAAAATATCACGCTTAAACATATATTTAAATCAAACTTAAATGCATATAATTAGCAAACGGAGTCCACTTTAACTTATAAAAAGACATCTTATCCTGAATTGAAAAAGATATCCTTTCCATAGTCAAACAAAATTTCATCTCCAAATACCATTTATCTAAAGTTAATATATTTTTATCTTTCCAAGTAAGTTTCTGATATCTTTTCTACATAATCCTTAGTTATCATGTCTAAAATTACATTAGTATATTCCAAATGAAAGGAAGAATTTCTCTTTAATTTTCTCTTCAAATTCAGCATTTGCTGCTCTGCTATTATTTTATTATTTGGCATACAAATTTCTCTTTTCATCAAAGGTAATGCGATACAGTAATGACCACCAACATATTTAACAGAATTTGAAACTAAATCCAGAAACTGCTTATCCTCCTTTGAAGGTTATTGAATATCTTTGAGACATTCAGGAAAATCAATTTTAAACTGTTGATCCCACAGATCATTAAGTTTCACAATGGAAATTCCTGTTGACATTCACATACAACATCTCCTGATCATTATTCATTTTTTCTCCTAATGGTCCGTTAATTGTCCATTCAAGCGATGCTCTCTCAGAATAAGTGAAGTGCCAGTTGATGAAGTAGACAAAGACAATGTGGTCAAACAATAATATGGGTTTTATTAGCAGAAACTCGTGATACAATAATGAAAAACAATAGGTGCATATACAGTTATATCCAAGGGGAGTGCCCTTAACAGTAGAGATAATGCACAGCCAAAGTTAGTACAGCAAGGCTCGCCAGAGGGGAGATAGGCAGCTTGGCAGACATTCACCAGTGTCTCCCCCTGGCAGAAGAAGGGTTAAAATTAAAAGGACAGCTGCTAGGAAAGACTGAAGCAAGTGATACATGGATACCATGTTTGGCCTTGAGATAATCTAACAGCCAAAATACGCCAATATCTAGCAAGCAATCGAAATATAATGAGATTTTTTATGAATATGTCAGCCTATCAGGTTGTTTACCAATTCTGGTGCTTCATCTCAAAACAGGTGGCTCCTTTGGAACCTTGGGAACTGGTACAGGTCCTGGGTCTGTAGTGTGGGAAGGATTGGCTTCTGGACCCGCTCCAGAATCACCAGCATGAGGCAGTGGAGCCTCAGCATGGCCATCTAAAAGCTTATTAGGGGTCACAGGTTGGGGGAGGGGGGGGGGTGAGTCCAACCTCTCAGGCTCACTCTGAGTAGGGGTGCGAGGAAGGGGCAAACCAGACGAGGCCAGATCTCTTAGGGGTACAGTGTCAGTACTCCCGTCTGGGAATTTGACATGAGCGTAGTTGGGGTTAGTATGCAGTAGCTGAACTGGTTGGACTAGGGGGTCTGTTTTACGCACCCGAGCGTGGCTCTTCAACAGCACGGCTCCAGTCTCAGATAAACAGGCTGGCCAGTCCATCACACTTCCTGATTTCCTAGGAAAGGCAAACATACGTTCATGAGGTGTTTGATTTGTTGCAGTACACAATAAAGACCAAATAGAATGTAATGCCTCAGGCAGCACCTCCTGCCACTAGGTAACAGGGTAACCATGTGTTCTTAAAGCAAGATTAACAGTCTTCTAGACTGTAGCATTAGCCCTTTCAACCTGCCCATTGCCCTGCGGGTTGTAGCTCGTGGTACAGCTGGTGGCAATCCCCTTTCATAGCAGGGCTCACCGCAGTTCAGCGCTCATGAATGCTGAGCCTCTATCGGTGTGAATGTTATTGGGAAAACCAAAAATGCTGAAAATTCTGTCAAGTGACTTAATGACAGATGGTGACGAGACGTCAGGGCAGGGTATCGCGAAGGGAAACCTGGAATATTCGTCAGTTAAAGTAAGGAAATATACATTTTTGTTGTTGGAAGGTAACGGCCCTTTAAAATCTAAGCTAATCCTCTCAAAAGGTTGGGTTGCCTTGATGAGAGTGGCCTCTGGAGCTTTGAAATATTGCAGTTTGCATTCTGCGCAAACAGGACAGCTTTCCTGACTTCTTCCAGAGAAGAAGGAAGGTTGTTAGCCCTTATGTGGTGGAAGAATCTCGTGACTCCTGGATAGCACAGTCTGCTATGGATCTCTTTTAGCCCCTCCAGCTGAGCACCAGCAGCAGATCGTGACAATGCGTCAGAGGGATCATTTAATCTGCCTGATCTGTACTGGATCTCCTAAGTATAAGTTGAGAGTTCTATTTGCCAGGGTGCCATCTTATCGTTCCTGATTTTACTTTTGTGTTTAGTACTGAACATGTAAGCTACAGATTTCTGATCAGTGACAAGGGTAATTTCTCTGCTGGCTAGAAAGTGTCTCCAGTAGCGAACAGCTTCAATAATAGCCTGAGCTTCTTTTTCAATGGCAGGATGTTTAAGTTCAGGTCCGTGTAATCTGCGGGAGAAGAATGCCACAGGTCTGCCCTTTCGATTAAGGGTTCCTGCCAAGGCACAATCTGAGACATCAGTTTTCACTTGGAATGGGACATCCTCATCAATGGACAAGAGTGCAACTTTGGCAATATCAGCTTTAATCTCTCGAAAGCCTTCAAGGCCATTGGAGAGAGAGGAAAAGATTTAGTGTCAAACAGAGGGCATACCTTCGTGGCGTAGTCCTGAACCCATTTCCGGTAGTAGGAAAAGAATCCGATACACCTTTTAAGGGCTTTTGCTGAGTCTGGGGGTAACTTCTCAGGGGGGGCCATTCTTTCCGGGTCGGGGCAGATTTCGCCCTTGCGGACAATGTAGCCCAGAATGGGTAGCTCTGTCGCATTGAACATACATTTGCCCTCGTTAAATGTAAAGTTGAGTTCTTTTAGTTGTCATGTTCAGCCTGTGTTTTCCCACAGATAGAGATATTATCCAGATAGGGAAAGGTACCTGTAACTCATACGTCCTAACAATCTTATCCATTTCCCTCTGAAACACGGACACACTATTAGTGACCCTTTTAAACTGGTATAACCCTCCCCCATCAGCCTCAAAAGCCGTATAGGGCCATTCCCTTTTCTTACTTGGGCCCGCCACGGACTCTTACTAGGTTCAATTACTCCCTCTTTAAGCAGTCTCTGGATCTCAGCTTTGATAAACTCTTTGCTGTAAGAATTGCTCTTAGTGGCAATCGGCTGACACTCGGGATAAATCACTGAAAAGGGAAGGAGCTTTGATCTTTTACGCGTACAGACCGCTGTAACTAGCACGGGGGATAGTAAGTGTGGGTAGTGGCCCACCGAAATTTAACACTACAGATTGAATATCTAACCCCAGTACCACAGGGGCACAGAGCTCTGGCATAATAAAGAGCCACACATCAGCCAGGCAATGTCCCTGCAAATTTAAAGTAACTTTACACTTGTCCCGTACAGTTTTTGTAAGTTCACTACAAGCCATCGATATTTTTCGGTTCGCTGGATATCTCCACAAATTTAAGGTTTTGGCAATTCTCTCGTGGATGTAGCTGTCAGTACTCCCTGAGTCTATTAGACAATCAAGAGTCTCACCATTCACCTCCCCCTTCATAGTTGACCATTCCAGTCCATAACATCCCCCAAGCTTTGGAGTCAATTGAACTATCACAGGGGATCTCACCTCGCCGTCACTTGAAGTCGATTCAGCCTGCTTGTCTGAAGATTCCCCCTTTTCACAGTTGACTTCCATTCCTACAGCTCTCGGATGCATTTTCATGGTGCTTCTCTTCTTCTTCTTATCAGTGGAAGTACTTTTTGCCTTACACGCTTTAGCGAAGTGGCCGAGTTTCCCACAATAGCTACAGGTAGCAAATCGAGCCGGGCATTTCTGTCTGGGGTGCCAGCTCTTACCACAGAAGTAGCATTTTTCAGGAGTTCACCCTTTTCTTTCCTTTGGGGTTCCACCACTCCTGGATGTTTCCTTTTTGGTTTCTAGCATTTCACTGGACCGCATGGCACTTCTCAGTGTTTTGGCTGGAGTGACTGCCCGGTCATAGGTTAAGGGCCCCATCTCCAGCAGCCTCTGTCGGATGTAACTGGAGTCAATCCCATTGACAAAAGCATCCAGCTTCAATGCATTGCGGTGTTGTTGCACATTGACCGCTCTAACATCACATTCGTTTTCCAGTGAGTCGAGGGCCAGTGCATAGGCAGCATCACTTTCCCCGGGTTTCTGACATCTAGTCAGCAACTGGTGTTGAACCACTTTCCAAGGCGCTGCATATTAAGCAGTCAGACTTTCCCGGGCTATAGCCAGAGTGGTAGCTCATTGCGTTGCGGCAAAAGGGACCTCACCCAGCAGAGAGTTCAGGTGGCCCCGCTGTATCGCCTCATCGACCACGTTGTTTTGAGCCATGTAGCAATTGAAACAGGCAATCCAGTGGTTGAAAATTTCTCTGGCCCTCGGGGCAGACTGGTCAATTATCAGCCGCTCTGGCTTGAGCACTGCATCCATTTCTGCTAATAAAATTGAAGTGCCAGTTGATGAAGTAGACAAAGACGATGAGGTCAAACAATAATCATGGCTTTTATTAGCAGAAACTCATGGTACAATAATGAAAGACAATAGGTGCATATACAGTTATATCCAAGGGGAGTGTCCTTAACAGTAGAGATAATGCACAGCTAATGTTAGTACAGCAAGGTTTACCAGAGAGGAGACAGGCAGCTTGGCAGACATTCATCACAATAAGGACCATCATTTTGACTCCAATTACTGCTAGAGATTTGAGAGCTTTTGGTACATTTAATCCAATTAACATCTCAATCTTGGCATCAATCTTAGGTAAACAAATATCTTTTAGATGAGCCCACCGTCTGATATCATCCTGATGTGGAATATTCTCTTTATTCACAGGCATTGTCTTCTGAGTATATACACTTGGGAAGATCGCAAAATTCATTGCTATTCAATCCAGCAATTGTAAACCTGAAACTATATTAGTTTCAATGTTCTTTTCATCATTCATAGTCTTTAATAAGAACTGTGATCTTTTCCATGAAGATTAAATTTATTCATTAATTCAACAGTACAAAATGATGCATAAAGAAATGTGTCGGTCTTCAGTATGAAGCTCCCCTTTTTAGTTTTAACCTGCACAGGAACTAATGAGAGGGCTTTGTCACTGGTCCCTGTAAGAATGTCTGAACCAAAGCTGAAGCATCCTCTCTGACTGTGTCTTTAGTCCTGAATTTGGATTGTTTGACTTCCTTCTCTACTTTGATGAGTATACAGTAACCTGGGATGCTTTAAATTGCATATAACAGAACTGAGTCACTTATTACAAGTTTTGCTGATGTGTCCTTTACACAAGCAACCAAAACATTCTTTAAAAAGGTTAATTTTTTATCAAGTGGCTTTTTCTCCAATCGTGAACATCTTTCTAAAACATGCTTATCTTTGCAATGAAACAGCTTTCCTGCACTGCCTGATCTTCTTTTTCCATTATTTCATTGTTCTTTCTTGTGCTTGTATCTAACACAGCAGTAACAAATGTACATCCCTTTGGTTTCTGTTGAGACAATGACTTAGACGTCTTTACATCTTTGGGAACTATTGAAGTATCCTTAATATTTCCAAATATTGGTATAGTGTTAACATGCACATGTCATTCCAAAAATTGTACAACATCCTCAAAAGTGGTGTGACTTCCAGGAAGAATCTTAATCTCTGCAACTTTGGTTCTCTTCATAAATCTTTCAGCTTATAAAGTAATTTGTTTAAAACAAGTGACAAATTATCAAGCAAATTCAACTCTTTCAAATATACACTACTTCCCATTGTGTTACAACTTCCTCTCAGAAAGAGTGCAAATGCTGTAAAGCCTTTGTGTCCTCTAATTTTATTGCTGACCAAGAAAGAATCTTGTCTATGTGGGCCCTTGTGATTTTATGTTCATCTCCATAATGATGCAATAATTCTTTTGCCTTTTTAAAACCTTGTTCTGGATTCATATATTGGCAACTTTTGACTCAATCCTTCACCTGCCCTCCAATATACTGTTCCAAGTAATACAGACAATCTTTAGTGTTTTTAGTATTACTTTCAGTGTTAGGTTCAAAGGATTTCATGAGCGTCAGATATTGTAATGGATCTCCATTTAAAAATTGGAATTTCCTTCTTAGGTAAACCAAATGAACCTTGTTGCTGCCCTAACATAGCAGTGATTTAATTTTGTTTTCCTGTGAGTGATATTATATTGTTTTGTCCAGCATGGCTTGCGACAGGGTACCTTAAGGGAAATGGAGAGAACAGATCTTGAACTGGTGCCATAGGAGTAGGACCTTGAGTTTTAAGTGATGGTATAGAAGGGAATCCTTGGGTTGTAAGTGATGGCATTGGTGGAGATCCTTGACTTGTAGCTGGTTCTCCAGCAACATGAAGAGACATCAATGGTTGAGTATAATCAATTTACATGGTTGAACTTTACTGAAATATCCTCCTGTTTGGAAGATCCATATATTTTGTGCTCTGGAGAGATTGAATGTCACTAGTTCTTTCCATGGGTTTGGTCATTGTCTTTTGAGCACTAGCAGTGACACCTGTGGCTTCATAGTATATTTGTTTCTTGACTATGTTACCCATTGCTCTGCTAGAAGGTTATGTGCCAGCCCTTTGGTATGTCACTTTGAGTGACACATCTTTCAGAAGCCTGAGCTAATGCTTTCACTTTGGCCATATTCAAAGCAGGTTGTTCCTCAAGATCTAGTCTTTTCTCTATTCAACAATCACTTTGTTCTCTTGCTGTTTCTTGATTTCAGCTTCTTGAATCCTGATTTGAACCTCCCCATCCTCTAAAGCACATCTTTTCTCCAACCAATGTTGTTGTGTACAGACAGTAGCCAAGTCTGCTTGCACCTTAGCATGCATAGCTGATGTGCTTGAAGCACATGAAGCAGTACTTGCTCTAAATGCCTTTGAGGAGTTTAAAGACCTTCCTGCACTCATAACTTGGAAATACTATTATCAGGATTCACATCTGAACTTTCAGATACTGCTGATTGAGTCTCTATCTTCTGCATTTCGCTTAGGAAAACACCAGTGGGACTTTGCAACATACATTCATCTATTCCATTTCCACTAACCTTTAAGCCAGCTAATGAGGCCTGCAGTGCCTTGACTGAGTTTTCTTCTTGCTTGGTAGTTGAGGCCACTTCTTCTTTGGCTACTGGCTCCAACTTCCTGCCAAGCATTGTTGGTCTGCCTTGCTGGCTCAACTAACAACCAAACAGTTCTTTGAGAGGAGCTGTTTGCTCTAGGTCTTTAGCCCAATGAGACTTCTTCTTATCCATCTTGGGTTCTTCACACTGCAACCTGGCTTTCCTTTGCTCCTCCTGGTTCCTGGGAACTGTTAACAAATTTGTGTCTTACGTGGTCCCTTTAGGAGAATTGGTGCTGGCTGAATTTTGTTTGTGGATATGCACACAATCTTTCTTATCTGTGTTGTTTACAATAAATTTCCTGGACTTGCTGCCAATTTTTCCAGACAAAGCTCTGGCTTTCTTTTTCAAGGTCGCATGGGTCTGGCTAGACCTTGGCTCAATTTCAAACTGTGCAATTCACAGACAGGTTCTCATGATTTCTGGAATATTCTATTATTACAGTGTAGATGCCTCTTGCTTTAAATTAAGCTGTTAATTCTTTGGACAAATTTTATGAGCCTTTCTTCCAAACAAAGTTCACAATTAAATTTTTCTTTGAATCAAAATATAGATGACACTTTCCCTATTGTAATATATCCTAATTTCAAAGTATAATCTTCCAAAAGTGTGAGCTAAGATATTCTGAATTTCAATCTCTTTAATCCAATAAATCCAACTCTGTGACTGCTGCTTTATGTAACTTTAATTCATTGATAAAAAGGATAAATATTTTGCATAACTTCACAAGAAGTCATTCATAACAAGGTATAGCAAAGCATTTACTGTATGATAGAGATATAAAACATATATAAAGATGCTAAAACTTTAAAGAGATACATAATGATTTTTAAAGAGACAAAAAAATTCAATGAAATGTTTCTCATGCTCACGCTTCCTCTATATGTTGTTGAATAATGAGCAAATTGTTAGTCTGGGTGGATATTATGACATATTATATCATGGTCAATATGGAAACACTACAAAAAATAGTCTTTTAAAGAGATAGGCACAAAATTAATTAAGATTTTAAAAAATGCAAGTTTTTAACCTTTACAGAAGACCAGTGTTCGACAAGGTTATCAAGATATTTGATGAGCACTGATCACCAAAGAAAAATCAAACGTTCAAGAGGTACGTGTTTCACTCACCCCCATAGCTGCAGGGAGAGAGCTTTAATACTTTTTTAATGAACTTGAAATTAGAAGCAAGAACATGCAATTTTGGATTGCTGCAAGATTCATTGATCCATGATTAAATTGTGTTTGGGATTATTGATAAGAAAATGAGAGAGAGGTTGCTGCAAGAGACAGACCTTAGTTGGAGTTGTGAAGATATGCCATGCCAGTGAAATAGCTCTGCAGCACATGGAAAAGTTTGGTGAGAGTGAAGAAGACAGTGAAAATGAAAGCTTAGCCATAGCCATAGTATGTGTCCGCACACATAAACAAAAAAACGAGATATAACAAACAATAAAAAGATCAAAGGACATTAAAGTGCAAAGGACAGAATCACTATGCAAAGCAATACTTTTCCAAAGGGAAGCAAAATAGAACTGAAAGTGTGCACACTGTGCACTATATAGAAGTTGCTCTCAGTGATACACTCTTTAGGGGCATGGTAGTGCAGAAAGATTCTAAACCAACAGACACTGAACAGTCAACTGTGAACATTCAACTTGAAGATATTTTAAGTGCCCACTTATTCAAAATACCTGTAATTATTTTAAAAGCAAGCACAACATAAAAGAACTTAGTGCAGCCTCAATGTTAATCTCGCTCACAGATTTCCTTTTAATCTCCAAAAAACTCTTATGAAGCATTAAGTCAGAAAATGTTGGTTAAACTCAACTATTCAGGCAGCATCTGTGGAAAGAAAAATAGTTAACATTTCAGGTTAAAAATTCATCCTTGATTTTCACTCTTATGAGTGAGCTTCTTGTATTGACAGATTATCCTTTTCTGTGGGCAGGTTGTGATAGTTAATTCATGGTTCTGTGAGTGAAAAAACTGTTTCATTCTTGTCAATCGGTTCATTAAATACAAAGTTTAATGTCCAACCTTCCCGTGTGCGTTTAGCATTAAATTCTAACCAACACATTTCATAGATCAACCATTAAAATGATTACGATAGCAGCTTGGAAGCAGAACATGTAACCATTTACTTAAAGTGTCTAAAATAAAAACAGAAAATACTGGAAGCACTCTGTGGATCAGGCAGTTTCTCGATGGATAGAGTAACAGAGTTTTAGGTCATCAGCTTACTCATGCACATGCCAGCAGGAGCCACCCAAGCAGAGACAATGGCAAGAGTTTCAAACTGAGAGGTGATCTGCAGTAATCTCTTATGGTGTCAGAGTAACATAGAGCACAGATACAGGCTCCAAGGCTCCCTGTATCTACATGGATCATCCAGAACTATTTGCATGAATTCATTTTATTCTGCTCATAATCCCATCAAATCCCCTAGATTCCACAACTCACCTACACATTAGGGGTAAGTTTGAGTGGCTATCAATCTGCATGTCTTTAGGATATTCGAGTAAATTAGAACACCCAGGGGAAACTCATGCTGTCACAGGGAGAACATGCAAACTCTATTTTGACCAGCACCAAAGGTTACCATTTCGAAGCTGTGAGGCATCAGATCTATGGGCTGTGCCTCTGGGTGACTTAGGCAGTGGAAAGGTAATACAGGGTTGGTATCTCTTGCTCTTCTACCCCTACTTGATGATGTAAACTTTGAGGTGCTTGAGCAGAGGGGAGCAAAGAAAATGCTGCATCCATATGCCAACTGCAACTTTGAAGATATTGTGGAATCAAGAGTAGGTGAGACGTGAGAGGAAGTTTTAGGTATTAGACTTCAGTCCCTTTCCAGGTCTCAGCCCCATCTTTGGTCACCACGTCTAATTACAGCGAGAAACCCCTTCTCCAGGTAAGTAAGTGGATGCAGCCAGAGAGCTGGTGCTGCCGTCAGTTGTGTGGCTTGGCTCCTCCCTTTTTCAGAGTGTGTCAGCAGGGCTTCCTGTCCGTCATGGACTTGACACCATTTGTCTGGTGGAATATCTGAGAATTGAGGAGCTGGCTGGCTCCCATGTTATGCCATGAGACTCTATCAATCACCTCCACATGACAACCCCCACCTACTCAATAACAGGGTGCCTCCTTTAAGAGGTGCAATCTAGTTTTAACAGAGCAGGCTAACTTTAATGCTGGCCAATTGGTTTCCTTGCCAGTAGAGAATGGCTGTCAAAAGCATGGTGGCTGCTGGTAGATTGCAAAATGATTATCATGAAAGTTTTTCCAAACTATTTGGAGGTTTTCTCCAGATCAGTGAGGACATGTCAATCATGCATCAATGCCACCAGCTGTTATCCTGAATTCACTGAGAAAACTAGTCAAAGAGGCAGTGTGAAACAAGAAGGTTTGCAAGGATCAGCATTTGATACTCACCTACCTTTCCTGAGGAATCTGGGCCTTTTAGAAAGAATGCCGGCAGCCATTTTTAGACCATCATATCCACGTTTAGAATGTAAATCTTACTTTTCTGTCCAATTTTGAACAATCCTAGATCCCTTCTAAGAAGATTTGATGGAGAAATTTATAATTATAATTAATTCTAATAAGATAAAACAAAATAAAGCCTTTCAATTGGTCAGTGAGTCAATAAATACATCACCAAGAAAGTGATTCAGGAAATAGCGACAAGACTTGCTCCACTAGGTTCAGGAATTAGTTGCTGCCCCTCCACCATCAGACTGCTCAACAACAAACTGAATAAGAGACATATTTAAAGACTCTACTTTGCACATTATCTATTCCTAAATATTCAATTTTTTTCTCTATTGCACAATCAGCTTGTTACCATTTCTTTCTTTGTTTATATTTCACTCTTTTGTGTACTTATCTTTAGTCTTGAGTACAGTTTACAGTTACCGATAAGTAGAAATTCTCCCTGGCCTGCAGGGAAAAGAATGTATGTCATGTTATGTCTTTTGAAAATAAATTCCAACTTTGGCTTTGTACTTTGGAGAGCAACATATCACTTTCACTTGAGGACTAGATTTAGGCAGTTTGTGACATCCAGCATGGACTTCGAAATCCAAAGTTCAACAACTCGAGGAACAGGAACTTTCCTTTTAACCACGCCCATTACATTTTTCTGATCTTAGTAATGTCTTAGCACTTTAAAGCATAAGTTTTTTTTCTTTTGAACAGGAGGCTGCTGCACCAGATCCTCTGAAAGAGGTGGAGGTGTGAGCTATGCTTGGAACTGAATCATCTGTCAGTACTTAAGCCATGAATGGCTCATAGGATCAAATTACATTTCTTCTGCCGTGTTCGTACCAACTGAAGCATCATTTTCTGTCATATTTTCAATGGTTTCATCTGTCTCTTCCACTCTAATTTTACTCTTAGTATACTCTGTATACTCTTAGTATACAGTATCTGGTCATTCATTACCTTTTTACTTTGCAACACCAGAGCCTAATCGTTTAGTCCACAAATCCATCACAAACCACTATGTTTTGTTCTATGGTGCCCACCTCCTTATTCTCATTTGTTGTTACAAAAATGTTGCCCATTTTAATCATTTCCAGTTCAGTTGAAAGCTCATTGACATAAAACATAAACTCTTATTTCCTCTTCACAGGTACTGCATGAGCTGATGAGTAGCATTGAGATTTTATGTTTTTATTGGAGACCTGCGGAGCTTTGCTTTGGTGATGAGCCAACACTGAAGACGTGCTGACAGTTCGTTGATAAAGAACGGGGAAAGGAATGCAATGAACAGCTTCGATTTTGATTAGCCCCGTGTGTCAGGCATTCCTGGAACGACTCAGGAAATGGAGGCAAGAATGTATGGAAGGCTTGCCAGAGAAAATACTCTCTCCCTGTGTGACCACAGTCCATTGCCATTCCTTCGACTACTCAACACTCATTCTGACATGAGCTAATTATTTTAAGAGCCTAGTTAGATCCTTAATCAAAACTAGTGCCAGAATTGAATCAAGTAGTAGCTTTTTAAAAAATATGTTCTTTTTGCTCTTGCCCATTTAGGGCAATATATAGACAGTAGCGTGAGGTAATCTCTCCAAGATATACCTTGACTTAGGGCCCTAGCCTGAAGCCTGGTTACTTCCTATTTTGCTGAGTTCCTCCAGCAGGTTTGTGTATTCCACTCGATCCCAGCTTCTGCAGACTATCTTGTTTAACTTCAAGAGAATTCTTCACTATTGTTTAAGTGAGATTAATACTTTAAGATTAGGTGGAAAAAGTGTAGTTTGTAGACAATTATTTTTTAGTGTAACAAGAAATGAAGATGAGATTATTTGCATTTCAGATCAATCTGCATCCACTTTTGTTCTCCTCCACATCACCTCTGACTTGTATTCATGTGCACCTCCAGAGGGCAGCAGTATGCCATCTTTCAGCCGCAGACTCTACAATTGACCCTTTTCTTTGTCAATGGTGCATAACAAAAGAAATGACGTATATATATATATATATATATATATATATATATATATATAATAAATTTAATCAGGTAAATATCTGTCTGTAGCAGCCTGCGAACGGAGACATGGACTGGCCCACAAACTGGCCAACGAATGCAGTGACCACGTGGACCTGGGGGGGTGGGGTGGTGACAGTGGGTGTCGTCTAGGTGACCTCCCACTCAGCAGGAAGACAGTGAGCTATAGCAGGAACACAGTGCCATGACATCAGCACTTGGGGCCCATATAAATGCAATAAATCAGTCTCAACTTCAAGGCTTTGGTGTGCATGTGGTTCTTCACCACGCCTGCGTTGCGTGAATGCTACATGTCAACATATTTTGTATCAAGGTTCTAATGCCTAGCAGGTAAACACTTAAATCTTAATTGAACCAGCATACTTTGTAAAAAAAAATTGATTCCCATTTGATTATGAGTTAATAATCATTGCTGCTTCATTTTCTTCCTGTAAAAGTAATTGCTCTATAATTTTTAAATGGACAGAAAATCTTGAACTAGGAATTTAGCTTTCTTCAAAGTTTTCTCAATTTGGAGGAAAAATTGTGTTCTTGTCTTTACTAAGATGAAGTGTAATGTAAACAAATATATCTGTTTGAAAATCTGACTAAATCCAAAGAGAGTCCTTTGTGATCAAAAACATTTTGCTATTTTTCAGAAAATTACCATCTCGGGAGAGAGGAAACTCTGGAAATTATTCACCTCTGGAAATTATTCAAATTCATAACTAATCCTAAGAAAACCACAACTGATAAATCATGTATGTTAACATGTATTACAACAGAGCAAAAACAAGTAATTGAGAAGATAAAATGCATTATTGCCATTAAAAAATGCATTTATTTAATGCCAGATCACATCTCAAACTAATTTATATTTAAAAAGTACAGTCGCTACTCTTATAAATAAATGTATTTGGGCAAAGCAATATTTAAAGGCCTCCCCCAAAATGACAGTAAAGATATTTGAATTTAATGAAGAAAACCTGAAATTAATAATATGGATAATAATTGTATACGATCATTTTTGGTACTGCTTTTTTTTATGGGATACCCACAGTGAGAATGCAGTTGAAACCCATGGGTAACATTCTGTGACATCTTTCATGTCCTTGTAGGAAATTGTAGGTCTACTTATAATGATAATGACATTCTGCAGGCAAGTAAAAGATTGTTGTTCACCTTCACCTTTTGTCCCATTTTTTCACACATTCAGTACAAAAGAATTCTTTCATCAACTTGTTTTGTCAATTTTTGATCCAATCCTCCTAGTTTTAATGTAATTCTTATGAAAGATAAAAGATGAATGTTTTCCACCTTAATGATCTCAAGCAACTGATGATGTTCCAAACGGTAAATAATGCAATTAATTAACCTGTTCCACAACCTTTATTTCAATTTGCAATAATTTTTATCAGTTCTTCTGAGTTACTTATTTCTAGGAACCTGAATATATCTTTCCCATGAGAAGAAATTGGTTTTGCCTTTGACCTCGGAGGCACAATCCAATAAAAATTCACCCAGCAGTTGCTGATGCCAGTCCATTAGAAAAAAAGAAAGGGAAAGGTCAGATGATTGTAGCTTCTTCCACTCTGGGGAAAAATCAATTTAAATTACTTCGCATTTAACAAGGCAATATTATGTGTGCTCTCTCTAATTATTGTTTCCCACATTCTAATGCTGGTGTAGATGAGTGGACTCAGTGGTGGCTCCTAATAACTAAATACCATTTTATTATTATACAGTAACACTGTCCAAAAAAACATGTTTGTAACACTCTGATAAATTAAATAGACATTTTTAAGTTGCTTGATTGGAGTGAGTTGAACTGATTTGTTCCATCAGACTCTTTACATATCATTAGCTTTTAGGCAATATTGTTTCAGTCACTTGTACCTGGATGCTGCACCAATTGCATGTGCAACTTGCCACATATATATAGTAAAATCCAGGTGACTCGGGGATTGGGTTGTTCAGATTTTCCAGATTCTCGGGCAGTACTTTTGAAATTCAAATTTAGGGAGAATAAAGAAGAGATGAACAGGTAAATTTTGATAGTTTATTAATTAAACATCTTTTCATATAAAATACAAAGCACAAAAAAAGTATTCATTCATTTCCACGACTTCTGTGCACCTGTGGTGCTTATGCATGCATGCACGTACACAAAATTTTAAAAGTATGAACGTTTTTGGGAAGTCCGGATTCTCGGGTGGCCCAGATTTTTCAACTTTTACTGTACTAATTAGAAAGTAATACCAATTATGTTTCCCTGTGATACCACTTGAACATTGTGCTGGCAATAGAAGTGTCTGTATCAATCTACAGAGTTGGTTGTACTGAACAAACTGTCATTAATATCAGGAAATTAATCTGACATTTCCAGGTGTGACATCTTCTTGACAACAATTTTTAATGTTAGAAGGGAGAAATCGCCAACCAGCAGATTAATTTCACCCGTCTGCCAATTTCACACTGTTGTCTCCCTGTATTAACCTAGGAAAGTAAACTTGTACAATGCACTTTAATTATTTTTCATTCTCACATTGTGTCTTTGAAAGCACTGAGAAATCCTCAAAACCTATTTCAAAATATTGATCTTAATTTCCTATAACCAGCACTCTACAATTATATGATTTGGGACACTGCAAAAATCTGTTTCATTAATGTTGGACAGGAAGATGGAATGATAGCACAGACAGCAATAAAACCCAGATGATGCTTGACCCACTGACTTTTCCAGCACATTGTTTTTTGCATTCAATGAAACACATTATCCTGCAATGGAATATAACTTCCTGACAGGTTTTTGGTAGCAATGTTACTGGTGCTAGTCTTCGATTTGAATGAGAACAGATTTTTCTCTCCACTTCTTCTTCTTCCAAGCTTCTGTCTTGTTTTTAGGCCCTCGTCCTTTACATTCTCGCTCCGTTCATTTCCTCGACCATATTACAAATTACAGCATTTTAAAAGGGAAGTTTGGGACAATTTTAACTATTCTTTCTTCACTGATCCTGTCTTTGCCAATGTTTTCCATTTGAACTAGAGACCTTGACCTTTCACTTTGTTGTATCAGTTACAAAACAGATCTGCTGTCAGGAGCTTCACCTTGAGTTTACCAAACCCTGACTATGGAATTACTCTCATGTGCTCCAATAGGATAAGATTCATGATGCGTTTGTTCCTGACCACACTCAACCAGCATGCATTGTCTGCATACATGCATCAAAAACAAATTCACCCACTAAAAAAAAGTGCTGGAGAAACTCAGCAGGTCTCGCAGAGTCTATGGGAGCCAAAGATATACTGTATAAGCAACATTTCAGGCCTGAGCTCATCGTCTTACATAGTAATAGGTTTTTTTTAAAACCTATTCCTTCCAAAGCATCTGGGCATCAATGGCCAGGATAATATTTTTTTCCTAATATGTGGTACAGTGGTAATTAGAAGAAAAGGTTAGTCCTCAAAACTTTAGTTCCTTCTAAGTCATGAGGAGAATAAATAGATACGAAATGCCTCTTTAAAAGCATGTGTGTGTGTATATATATATATATATATATATATATATATACACACGTGCGTGTGTGTGATGCAAAGGTATCCAGTGTGCAAGGCACTTTGAATTGCTGGGAACTTTCTGGATGAGTCAGAGGTGCAATGGGCAGATCTGCTGCCTGACAATTCCAGCGACCCTGGTTCAACCCAGACCTCTAATGCTGTCTGTGTGGAGCTTGAACATTTCTCTGTGATGAGGTAGGTTTCTCTCTGAATCCCAAAGATGTGCAGATCTGTAGTTTAATTAACCATTGTAAATTACCCACAGTCTGTGGATGAATGGAGAATCTGGAAGAAGTAGATGGGAATGTGGGGATCAATATAAAAAAGTGTTTGATGGTTGTCATGCTCTGAGTGTGTTTCTCTGCTCTGTTATACTCTCTGCCTCTACAAGTTCTCCTGTAGGTAATGCCGGTAGAGGACCCATGATTCGGAGCCGAACAGGAGAGTGGGTATGACAACGGCTCTGTATACGCTTATCTTTGTGAGGTTTTTCAGTTGGTTGTTTTTCCAGACTCTTTTGTGTAGTCTTCCAAAGGCGCTATTTGCCTTGGCGAGTCTGTTGTCTATCTCATTGTTGATCCTTGCATCTGATGAAATGGTGCAGCCGAGATAGGTAAACTGGTTGACTGTTTGAGTTTTGTGTGCCCGATGGAGATGTGGGGGGGGGTGCTGGTAGTCATGGTGGGGAGCTGGCTGATGGAGGACCTCAGTTTTCTTCAGGCTGACTTCCAGGCCAAACATTTTGGCAGTTTCCGCAAAACAGGACGTCAAGCGCTGAAGAGCTGGCTCTGAATGGGCTCCTTAACATTCATTGGAGCGACTTCATCCCTAACATCGAAGTACTCGAGATGGCAGAGGCCAACAGCATCGAATCCACGCTGTTGAATATCCAACTGCGCTGGGTAGGTCACGTCTCCAGAATGGAGGACCATTGCCTTCCCAAGATCGTGTTATATGGCAAGCTCTCCACTGGCCATCGTGTCAGAGGTACACCAAAGAAGAGGTACAAGGACTGCCTAAAGAAATCTCTTGGTGCCTGCCACATTGACCACCGCCCGTGGGCTGATATCGCCTCAAACCGTGCATCTTGGCGCCTCACAGTTCGGCGGGCAGCAACCTCCTTTGAAGAAGACCGCAGAGCCCACCTCACTGTCAAAAGACAAAGGAGGAAAAACCCAACACCCAACCCCAACCAACCAATTTTCCCCTGCAACCGCTGCAATCGTGTCTGTCTGTCCCGCATTGGACTTGTCAGCTACAAACGAGCCTGCAGCTGACGTGGACATTTACCCCTCCATCAATCTTCGTCCGCGAAGCCAAGCCAAAGAAGACAAGTTCTCCAGCTTTGGCATCACAGGGAGAGAGAGAGTGAGAACAGTGAGGTTTTCATTGCCTTTTTCTCAGATGAGGGGAATCTAAAACTACAAGGCGTAGCGTTAAGACAAGAATGGACCTGAGGGGCACCTACTTCACACAGAGGGAGTTGGGAATATGAAAGGAGCTCTCAGGGGCAGGGTAGAAGCAGGGGCAATTGTATTATTCAAAAACTGTTTCAACAGTTACAATTTAGATCGTTACATAGACAGCAAACTGACAAATGGGACCAGCTTGGTCAGCATGCAAAAGTTGGGTTAAAGGGCCTGTTTCCATGGTGTAGAAATCTATGACTACATGAAAAAAAAACCTGCATGGAAGTCAGAAACAAGTTGCCTCACTTGCTGCATTTACTGGTTCTCTTTGGAACTGCCAGCAAAGAGGAGTGTATTTTTTTCCCCCAATGAGAGTTGCTGGCCTTTCCCGAGTCCACATTGCTGGCTCATCCAGAGCCCCATCCTGCACCAGAGCCTCATCTCTGTTACTTTATTTTATTCTGAGGGAAGTCTAAGAAGAAGGGTATTTGGAGATAAGAAGGGTTTGTCTAAATGAAAAGAAAATAGATGAGATGGTTTGAGCAATCAATAGGGAATAGATATGTTGTACCTAATGCACTAAAAGTGTTTTGAGATTTCCCTGAGGCAAATTTTTGTTTCTTAATCTTTGGAACTCTCCTCTTCAAAAGGACGGTGGAAACAGAGTATTTGAATATTTTTAAGGCAGAGGTAGGTAATAATTATTGACTGAAAGTTTCTGTGGCCAAGTAGCCTTCTACTGCTCTTCATCTGGCATCTTTAACTTAGAATATACTCAAAATGAACTAGTTCATCATTACTCCTGTAATTTTGTCATTCTTTTTTCTTCTGTATCTTTTGACCCGGGTTGGGGGGGGTGGTGGGGAATAGTATATTCCTTCTTCTTTTCGCATGATGGTATAAATGTATTTAAATGGCCTTTGCTTACACAAAAGCATCATGAAGAAATCCTATCATTGATTCAAATGCAAAAATAGAGGCCTAAAGTGTTACAAAATCTAATAGCCATACTTCACTCCATTTCAATAGGAAAGACCCCACATCTTTTCGACTCACAAGGGTACTTCAAGCACAACAAGTGTTTAACAAAAAAAATCTCAGACTCCCCCCCAATTATCAGCTAAAACTCTGATGAAGCAGCTTGCCTCTGGTTACTGGCAATAGCCATACTGATTACCATAACACACTGCAGGGAACTGGAGTTGAAAAAGAAATTGTACAATCTTGCTGTTTAACCTGGAAGAAATAAAATCTACAATAGGTGTGGACTTTTAATTTAACTCAAGCAACTAAACAAAACTCAAGTCATATTTCTTTGGCCAGGCACCAAGAAGGCAGATGCAGGTGATGGGAACTAAATTTCACACACATAAAATTCTGTTTTACATAATCACTTCGAGTCTCTTTGTTGTAGGATTTTTTTTCAGACAAGCAAAACTGAATGCATTTCAATATGGCCATTAGGGGGCTTCCGAGGTGATTATCTACCCAATTAAAAATATACTATACACTAAAAGAAAATTAAAAAGTTCCCCATCATTGAGCTGGGTAACACACTTGCCAAGTGCTGAGTGTGAGAGCGAGGATCTGAAATGATGCTTTTTCAAGGACCCATCCTCCCAGGGGAGCTCAGCAGAATGGGCTGAATAACAGCAGCAATCTCCACTGTCACATCAGCTTGGGAACATCCATGCCCTCCTGTGAATAGATTCAAGGGCAACAGGAGTCAAAGACCTCTGAGAAAACCCGTTCCCTGAGAACAGAACCCCCCCCCCCCCCCCAACCCTGGAACCAGAGGGGAGGTTACTTTTGTTTCAACTCCCAACCTTTGCTGGGAATATTCACTTTTGGAAATTACTAGCTGATAAATGGCAAGTAAGAAGGAAAGCCACGATAACTTTAGACAGCTGTAAATTATTCTTGCAGCAACAATCTCTGTTTGCTAATGTAAAACTGAAACTGCTAATGTACCTCAGAGTTGGCAATGAATGTTTAAATGTACTGTCCCTACACAACTAACCGTACTTTATCATTTAACAACAAGAACCTATTTGTGAATGAATATGTGAAAATGAATTTGTTTCCTTTGGTTGCAGACATATTTAGTTCCATTGACACGCTATGAATTCTTACCTCTATTAATTTGTGCTGATGGCAAAATAATACTGCCCTATATCCTGCACTGAACTTTCAGGGTGAAATCACGCAACACCTCATTCTAAATATGGTGAGAGGAGCACTGCAATGCTGAGTTTCTTTGCCATCCTGCTCTCCATGGCAGTCTCCTGTTCTACAACTATAGGCGCAAATATTTGGTGGGCGAGTCACTCCATATTTTCAGAATCTTAAGGCTGATATATTGAAACTGTGTCAGAGTATAATGCATATGATATTATGCCTAATGGGACAGAAAAGTAGCAAATCAGATGGCTGGCCTAATTTTCTTAATCAGTCAACTGTGAGCTCAGAGCTAACTCACCATTGCAGATGGGGTGTAAATGTTGCAGTAAGGGTCATCTGAGTCCATGAGCAGGAAGAAAACAGTGGGTAACCAGCTGTGGTTTGCCCATTTAATATAAATTCAGAAGGAACAACTCTACTCTCAAATAATTTAAACTTGCCTTTCAGCTGGCAGCCCTGGCTCCTATCAAGGACCAAAGTTTGACTGCATTGTACCTGAATAAATCGACAGGTACTCCTAGAGCAATACCTGGCCAATTGTTTTCAGATTTAACTAAACAGTGATAATGTGATTGCCAGAGTGATAATTCTCTTGAAAATCAAGCTTTGTGACTGACCATACTAATATAACTGACTCCAGATTAATGTAAGTAATTTACACTGAACTACCCTCCACTCGCTGCATTTTATCTAAACAAATTACCTTACTTCTATTGGGCAACTCTGCTGTAGTTACTGTTTCCTTTTAAACATATGTTTTATGAAAAAACAGGGTTTATTTGCTAAAGAATGAAAAGTGTGTTATTGGTTAGCTTAAGATTCCTGAGGGAAATCTAATTTCTCGTTCTCCCTATGTCATTAGTTCTATTGTGGACAACAATTTTTGGCTTCTGTTACCAAGCCCCCTATTGCAAAAGTAAGTGGAGGCCAAGTCACTGAATATACTCAAAAAGGGAAGGATGATGAATGGTCTGGATATTGAATTCGCCCATCGTTATTGAATGAAGATCTACCGGGACCAATGCCTGAAGAGGGCGCACAAAATTAGTGAACCGGTGCGGACTCGAAAGGCCAACATGGCCTGTTTCCGCTCCGTAAATGGTTATATGGTTATACATCCTCTCCACTTTAATATCATTGGCTGAAGCATTTTTTTTCAAAAAATATTCAAATTTAGGCCATTTTGGCAAGAAATCACAGAAAAGCTAACCAGGATAACAGGAGTGGCCTTCACAGGTGACCTGAAGCTCTATCTATTAGGTAATTACATGGAAATAAGCAACAAATTGACCAAATATCAATCTCATTTATAAAAATAGCACTGCCGGTAGCAAAAGAATGTATCTCAATCACCTGGAAGTCCGAATCCCCTCTACTCATAGCACAATGGTCTGTGGAAATGAACAGCTGTATACCTATGGGAAAAGTCACATACAAGTTAAAGAATAAATATGACACCACATAGGGGCCCAGATACAGTAATAAAAAGGAACAAAAAAAAGAGTATACAAGTAACTATTATATATACAAAAACTGTACTCTTATATACTTAAAATATGCGTAAGCTCTGACAGTGAATGGATCTGTATGTATGGAAGGGCAGGAGGGAAGGAGGGACTTTTTTGTTTTTGATTTTGTTTGTTGTGTTTGTGAGAAAAAGTTTAATATATTGTATATTTAAAATGTCACTATGTATATTTTTTGAAAAAAATAAAATATTCCCCCAAAAAATTCTAATTTGTAAAGGAGGCCAAAAATACAGTAGCTATTAAACTCCTGATTTGCACTTGGAAAGAGACATACAGTGCCCTCTATAATGTTTGGGACAAAGAAACATTTTTCCTTTATTTGCCACTGTGCTCTACAGTTTTAAATTTATAATCAAACAAATCACATGTAATTAAAGTCCATATTCCAGATTTTATTCAGTTATTTGTATACATTTTGGTTTGACCATGTAGAAATTACAGCACTTTTTACACATAGTCCCTCATTTCAGGACACCATAATGTCCAAAACAGTTCTATGATTTAAACCTCATTCACCCTCATTATGATCTTATGTATTTTATGTTATACTTTGGTATTACACTGTGTTTTCAAGTTTGCCATTCTTGAGCAGAGAGCCAAATCCAAGGAGTGAGTTGTGTTGCAGCCACAGTCTTTTTAAAGATGGTTGAACGGGATCTGAATTTACCACCCACAGCAACAGCAAGGACCACCCAGTGGCCAACCACTTTAATTCCACATCCCATGGCACACTATGTCTGCTCATGGCCTCGTGCCAAATCAAGGCCACCCGAAAAGTGGAGGAACACCTTATATTGCATCTAGGTAGTCTCCAACTAGACAGCATCAATATCAACTTCACCAATTTCTGTTAATCCCCTTACCCATTCTCTTTCCCTAACCCACTGGATCCTTTCCTCCAGGTCCCCACCCCTTTCCCTTCTTTTTCCTATCAGAGAGCTACCCTTTTTATTCATCTGCCTCTGCCCTTATAACTTCTCTGCTTTTTTCTTACCAGTTTAATTACGGTTTTCCAGATCATATTATCAAATTAGAAAGATATTACTTGGTTTTGACCAAGGGTTGGAATAATCTGGCTCAATTAGTTTCTATCCAGAATTATTTTTAGGAAACAATGTCAAATTAACAAATATGGATGGATTTTTTTTCAATTTACATTTATAATAATTTGTGATCTACATATGATATGACATGCTTTTTGTTGTATTAGTAAACTTTGCATGTAAGATTATTATGTTAAACAATAAAAAGCAAAATCTTCTTTCTTTTTTACTCTCCCACCTGTATCCACCTAGTACCTCTTACCTGTTAGCCTGTGCAACTCCCCTTTTCCCTTCCCCTACTCTCCTCTCCTCCTCGCCCACCCCATCTTTTTATTTATCCATCTACCTGTTTCTTCAGATTCCTGACAAAGAGCTCAGGCCCGAAACGTTGATTGCCTTTTACTTCCTAAGGATGGTGTGTGTGACCTTTTGAGTTTCTCCAACACTCTATGTATTGCACTTAATCCCAGCATCTCCACGTTTTATTTTGCTTTGTGGTTGGACCAGGGCACAGGAGAACATGAGCACAATATCCTGCACTCCTCATTTTCGATTGATGGGGCTCACACGATCACGCCCAATATACAAGACAATCATTGCAGTCGACTTTAAATTTAGACATATAGCATGGTAACAGGCCATTTCGGCCCACGAGTCAATGCCGCCCAATTTACATCCAATTAACCTACACCCCCAGCATGTTTTGAGCAATGGGAGGAAACCAGAGCTCCCAGGGAAAACCCACGCAGACATGGGGAGAACATACAAACTCCTGACAGATGCCATGGGATTCAAACCGCAGTCCTGATTGCTGGCCCTGTAAAAGTGCTGCACTGACCACTAAACCAACCGGTGGCATAGCTACTTTTAAATTTCAAACTAATAGACATCAAGACTTACACCACACAAAAATTACTATTTTCACAAATATATATTTAACAAGGAATTGTAACAATTATGAAGTCCATAGAATTTGGACTCTTGCAGAAATTAGAAAATGAACTGAATTGTTAGGATGCTGTGTGATAGAAATTAACTGACTTTAATATTGTCCTGTGAATTGTAAAATTCCATTGTACTGGGAGTGGTTGGTCTGGAGTGCATGAGATAGGAGGGTGCTAAGATATGCCCAGTGCTCCACAGCAGCTAGAATAGTTTATGTCCGGATGAATTGAGAGACGGACTCCTTGCATTCAATGTTGTTTATATTTTAGGCATAAGTGAGCAGGTTTCAATATATCTGAGGATGCTGCTACTTAGTCTCAGGAGATGAAGATTGTCTTAGGAAGTTACACAATATCTAATTGCCTGCTGATTTTCATGCTTCATTTTTGATTTCCTTTAATTTTAACAGATCCCACTGAGCTACATAGCTTTGATATTTCATTCTCCCCCCCCCCACCCCCCCACCAGCCCCCCAAAAGAAAATCATGAAATTTACGATGATGGAATTCTGGACCTTCATCTAACATCATTCACTGCACCAAGCATTTAATTTTATTAATTTACAAGATTTACATTATGTAACATTTTCTTTCCCAAGTAATCCACGTGATACGTTTGGGAGGTTACTACACACAAGACCAGTGACATAAGTTCATCAATCTGTGAACTGTGGCGATGGAGTCTATGTGGTAGCTATCCTAAGCTTCAATGTGTCCATCAGAAAATACCTTAAAATATACCAGGCTGCATCATTCAATTGCAGACAACTCCTAACATTGGATGACATTTTGGGATCGCCAAATGGCATTTTTCACCAGGTTTATGTTAATCCAGCTGGGGAACAGTCTGCAGAGCACAGAGTCCAAAGTTGCACAACCACTCAGAGGTTCTCAGTCATTTTTTGGTCAAAGGCAACACCTGGCTCACTGCCTAACCTGCCATGGCCCACTAGTGGCAATGACTAGCAATATATTCAAGTCAAAGGCAGCTCTGTAAGAAACACATCTTTATTTAATTTAAAGAATCTTATTTAACATTTTTAGAAGCCGATGTGGAGACATGCTATATCCATGGCCATGGTCCGCTGGTTCATAATCACTGATAGACCTTGTCTACTTTTCGCGACCTTCTTCCACGAGGAGATGTAGGACTGTCACATCCACATCACAAGCATCTTGAGGACAATATACAAGGATATTGAGATCTGGCTATGCTCTAAGGATCTGACAAGGACAGACCATGTCACCGGTTACCAAACAATGTCTTGAAGCTTGTTTCAAAGTTCTAGTCATGAGGCATTCTGCCAAATAATGTTTACAGACTGCTCAGAGAAGCATCTGATAAGTTCCCCTATCTTCATGTTCCATAAATTCTTCATGGTGTTCACTGCATGATTAATTTGAAGATGTTATTCTGAACCAGCTTTTCTCTGAGAAACAGTTATCAATTTGTCTAATTGGAATGTCCACCATTGAATTAGCTTTGGTATGGTGGTATAGCAGCAGAAGGAATGATACAGTTCATTAGGGTTTCTTGCTTCTCTGATGTTGTGTGCCATTAATAATACCCACATTACATTAAAGAATCTGACAGAAATTCTCATAGACTTTATCCTCGACTTAAATGAAAAGTTACTGGCCTAAAGATGGTAATGCACTGTTACAAATATATTATATTGCCATTTACTCTAGATGGAAAAAGGAAACTATTCTAAAAGATCTTAGGCTGGATCTAAGGTGGATGGGGAATTGGGTTGCTAGTGGTGGTGAGAGCAGGGTGGAAGTGAAGAGGACCTATCTACCTGAAGAGGAGGTTCTGAAGATGAGAGTTGCTACCAAGAATCAGGACCTGGAAGAGATATTGGGAGCGGGGTGGGGGCATGCTGTTGCAATTGGTGCTTTCAGTAGATCAGGATCAGCTATTGGGGGGTAGAGATAGAGGACTCCACTAGGGCCATTGCAAGGTTGGGCTATTTAAATCTCTGGCTTAGAACTTAGAGAGCTGAGCCATTATCTGGAGCCTGGTTAATTGAGAAATGTGATTAGTGGAAGGGCAGAAGCAGTACTCTAATGAATTCTGGGGTGGCAAGAGGCAATACAAAGGTTCAAAATGTGGATTAATGACTCCTTTAATAAACTGTGCATCAGATCCAATAATACCCATTGGACCCAAAAAATCCTGAGTCACAGCAGTTAGTCTATTCTTGATTGAGATAATTAATGTAAATAACATTGTGTGTCAACTTAGATTTTTGATTTGAGTTCAACTTTTGGAACAGATCTCAAATCCACAGCCAACTGACTCACATACAAAAACTGGCAGCTAAACCACAGCTGACACACAGGGAGATGAATAGAATGCTGGCCCTTATGTTGGGAGTGTGGTCAGCTCTTCACACTGTCCTTCCAAACAACAGCTGTTGCATGAACATGTTTCCCGGATGGAGATGAGCTGAGGTTGACATGGAATCGGATGATGTTGGTATGAAAAATAACCCAATTATGGCATGATTATGAGATCTTAACAGGGGCATATAGAATGAAGGTTGATAATATCCTGATTCCGATTCAGTGAATTGGCAAAAGGAAGACGAAAGAGATTGGAAATGCTGGAAACGGAAATAAAAATTAAAATGCTGGAAGAACTCATGGGTCGAGCAATATCTGTGGAGACATATATATCACATCATCTTCGATCAAAACTTTTTAAGGACTTGACGCAAAATGTTGACACACACATTTTGCCTCAACAGATGTCACTCGACCTGATGAGTCCTTCTAGCATTTTCTTGTTTTTTTAAAAAATTCAGTTGTCGAGGTGAAAGCTGGAATTAGAAGTGGGGAAGTATCATTTGTGACAAGGACAAAAGACACTGTCTTTGTTCTTCACAATGTTCAGTCAGAGGTCATTTCTGCTTAATAGTTAGTGGATATTTATCTAATATACAATAACCTAGACAATGGAAATGTGGCAGGAAGTGGAGAAGTTAGAAAGTCAGCAGACATGTGGAAATCATGATAATACCAAAGACAGCATTTACATGAGAAAAGGGTGTGAGCAAAGGATAATACTCAAAGGTGCTGGAGAAACTCAGCAGATCCCATAGCATCCATAGGTATGAGCAAAAAGCAGGCAGGCACCTGAATAAAAAGACAGAGGGAGGTAGGAAAAAGGGGCAGGTGGAGGAGCACAAGCCAACAGCAAAGAGGCCTTGGGTGGATATGAACATCAGGGCAGGAGAGAAAAGCTGACAATTGATTGGGGAGAGGCTGGCTCTGTGAATGCAGAGTTAAGGAAAAGAGATAGAGGGATGGGGAAAGAAAGAGAGAGTCAGAACTAGAGGAAAAGATGCATGGGGGGAGATGGTGTGGGGCAGGGGGAGGGGTGGGGGTAGTTAACGGAAACTGGAGAAGACAATGTGAATGCCATCTGGTTGGAGAGTGCCCAGACAGGAAATGAGGTGTTGTTCCTCCAATTTGTGGGTGGCTTTAGTTTGGCAGTGCACAAGGCCATAGACAGACATGTTAGCATGGGAATGGGGCAGGGAATTGAAATGGGTTGCCACTGGGAGATCCCTGTTATTACTGCAGGCACTATGAAGGTACTCAACGAAGCAATTTCCCAGTCTATGTCCAGTCTCTCTGGTGTAGAAGAAGCCACAATGGGAACAACGGATGCAGTAGATGACTCCTGCAGATTCACAAGTGAATCTTCACAAGCTTCACTTGGAAGAAATGTTAGGGTCCCTGAATGGCAGTGAGGAAGGAGGTGTGAGAACAAGTGGAGCATTTCCTGCAGACACAGGGTTAGGTTCCAAGGGAGTTATTAGTGGGAAGGGGTGAGTGAATGAGAACCATAAAGGCATGAGGCAAAGAGGGCAGAAGAGGGGAAGATGTGACTGGTAGTCGGATTATGACCTAGGTGACAGAAATTGCAGAGGATGATATGTTGAATGTGAAGGCTGGAACACCAAGGAATCCTGTCCTTGTGAGTGATGATAGAGGGGGCCAGGACAGATGTGTGGGAAATGGAGGATATGCAGGTGAAGGCAGATTTGATGGTGGTGTAGCCGACCACTACAAAGAAACATACCCACATAGTATGGCAGGTTAAGCTCACTCCTTTATTAGGGCAGGAAAGGCTGCTTTTATACTGTTCAAGTTTCCGCCGTTTTTTGCTGATTGACTGAGTCAGCCACATGAATAACAATAGCAGGCAGGAACATCCATGCATATGAATGCCCTTCTTTCCCAGCCTGTTTCTGCTGAGTTAGCTGGGCATCTTGACCAATGCCATTTTAGGGCTGTTGGTCTGATGTTGCCCCAGCTCCTACCCCCACCAGTTCATTGTCCTGGGAGTCGCTTTAGTGATCTCTGTCTGCGTCTGCTGCTGCATGATGTGTCGGCCCGATTTCCACAATGGCAGGCCGCCACATGACCCCTCCCCACCCCAGTACCAGTGTTACAGTCTATAGTGTCTGTAGTTATAGTTCCCAAGGTCGTTTGTGATCTGCCTCTGCGTCAAGGTGTTGGTGTCTCCACGTGTTCTGCTGGGTCTGTGTGGACAGGCTTGAGTCTATCTGTAGTGAAGACCTTTGATTTACCATTGATGTCCAGCTTGAAAGTGGCTCCGTTGTTCCGGATGACTAGAAAGGGATCTTTGCATGGCTTCTGCAGTGGTGAACGGTGGGGTCCTCATAAATACAAACATGTACTCACAGTCCCTGAGCTCTTTGGATGTTGGAATTGGCTTGTCCGTGTCTGGAGGGTGGGATCGAAGCCAGGTTAATGACCTTTTCGTGCAGACTGTCCAGGAAGGTGGTTGTCTCCTCCTCCTGTCCTCTGGCCTGTAGAACGAAATCCCCGGGAACTGTGAGTGGGGCTCCGTAGATGAATTCAGCGGAGGATGTGTAGAGGTCTTTTTTCGGCGCTGTTCGTATGCCCAGTAGTGCCCATGGTAACTCGTCCACCCAGTTGGGGTCCTTGAGTCTGGTCATTAAGATGGTCTTGAGGTGCCTGTGGAAATGCTCCACCATGCTGTTGGCTTGCGGGTGGTATGCCATCATATGGTGTAGCTGAGCACCCCACAGGTTGGCGATGTCGGTCCACAAACTGGAAGTGAACTGTGCGCCTCGGTCAGAAGTGATGTGCTTCCAAGCTATACCTATTTTTGTTCCTAAATCTTTTTTTGATAAGGTCGATTCTAAATTGTCCTCATATATCTGGCAAAACAAGAATCCTAGATTGGGGAAAAAATATTTACAGAAATCTAAACTAGAGGGAGGGTTGGCATTACCCAACTTTAGAATTTATTACTGGGCAATTAATATTAGTTACTTAAGGTATTGGTTGAATTATTCAGAATTATCTCTAAATCCCCATTGGGTAAATTTAGAAATTAAACCGATACAAAATTTTTCAATTAGCTCTATTTTGGGAGCTGCTCTCCCTTTTACTCTTACTAAATTATATAAACAAATTGATAATCCAATGGCTAAACATACACTACGTATATGGTTTCAATTCTGGAGATTTTTTAGCCTAAGTCATTTTATCTTGGAAACTCCTATTGTACTAAATTTCCTTTTTCATCCCTCTCTAATTGATCAAGCTTATTTACTCTGGAAAGTTAAAGGTATAACATGCTTTTCGGATTTATTCTTGGATAACTCTTTCATGTCATTTGAACAATTATCCATGAAATATGATTTACCTCGATCTCATTTCTTTCGATATTTGCAGATTAGGAGTTTCTTAGTTTCGACTTTACCCTCTTTTCCCAATCGGGAGACTACGACTGTTTTAGAGGATATACTATATTCAAAATTCCCTCCAAAAGGTGTGATATCTAAATTATATAATATAATTACAAAAATAAATTCTGGGACTTTTGAAAAGTTTAAAAATGATTGGGAAAGAGAACTCAACCTTCATATTTCTAATGAAAATTGGAATAAAATTCTGCGACTGGTAAACTCTTCTTCTCTATGTGCAAAACATTCACTAATACAGTTTAAAGTTGTTCATAGAGCTCATATGTCTAAAGATAAACTCCATCGCTTTTATTCTCATATCGATCCTATATGTGATAAATGTCAATTGGAAATAGCTTCCCTTACACATATGTTTTGGTCTTGTCCCTCTTTACAGAATTATTGGAAGGAAATTTTTTCCATTATATCTACTGTTTTGAATATTGATTTACAACCACATCCCATTACTGCAATTTTTGGATTATCTATGATAGATTTGACTTATTTATCTCTTCCTGCGGATCGTATGATTGCTTTTCTTACACTAATGGCTAGAAGATCCATACTATTAAATTGGAAAGAGGTAAATCCTCCCACTGTTTTCCAATGGTTTACCCAAACTATACTATGTTTAAATTTAGAGAAAATTAGAAACTCTGTCTATGAATCCCCTTCTAAGTTTGAGTTAACCTGGCGACCATTTATTCAATATTTTCATTTGTAGTGAGTTGATCTGGCTCTGTTTTCTTTCTATGATTATGTATGATAA
This sequence comes from Narcine bancroftii, assembly GCF_036971445.1. NCBI lineage: Eukaryota > Metazoa > Chordata > Chondrichthyes > Torpediniformes > Narcinidae > Narcine > Narcine bancroftii. Next base: position 102,875,007 of record NC_091473.1, read on the forward strand.
TTGGGCTGTAAGATGAGATCGGAGTGATCGGCGTGGTTTAGCTATATCTGTAGGTTTTTTTTAAGTTTTTTTTAAAAAGTTTTTTTTTAATTCAGATTTGTTTTTTCTTCTTTTTTGGGGTTTTTTTCTCTCTTTTTTCATATATTGTTATTAATTATATCTTTTTTTTAGAGATAGTTCACACCCTAAACTGATCAAAATTTTTTTTTATGATATATTTTTATTCTGTAATATTATTATTTAATATCTCTGTATTAATTCATTACTTACTATGTATTTTTTTATATCTCTTTGAACTGTATGTGTTTATAAATTATAATAATAATAAAAAGATTGAAAAAGAAAGAAAGAAGTGATGTGCTGCGGCACTCCGAATCTTGCAATCCAGGACGAGAGGAGTGCTTTGGCACAGGACCTGGTGGATACGTCGGCCAGGGGGGATTCCTTCTGGCCACCGGGTGAAGCGGTTTACCACTGTGAACAGGTAGAGAAAACCCTGAGAGATGGGCAAGGTCCCACTATGTCCATGTGAATATGGTCAAACCTGCGTTCCATTTGCTCGAAAGGCAGTGGGGGGAACTTGGTGTATTTGGCTGTTTGGCACTGCATACACGCCTTGGCCCACCCCGGGACTTGTATCTGCAATCCTGATGGATGGGTGTGCCAGCCCGTGGATGGAGTCAAAAACTTGTCGCCTCCATGCCTTTTGGACAATAGGTCGAACCTGCCCGGTGGCCACGTTGCACAGGAGGGTGGGAGTACCTGTGCCGACAGGAACATCCTGAAGCTGAAGGCCTGTGACAGTGGTCCTGTACAGCGGGATCTCATCGTCCTGCTGCTGTGCTTCTGCCAGTACTGCGAAGTCCAGACCATTAATCAGGAAGTGGATGTTGTGTCTTGACATGGTGTCCGTGACCACGTTGTCTTTGCCCAAGATGTGCTTGACATTGGTGGTGTACTCCGAGATGTAAGACAAGTGTCTCTGTTGGTGGGCTGATCAGGGATTGGAGATTTTATCCAGGGCAAAAGTCAGTGGTTTGTGGTCCGTGAAAGCCGTGAAAGCCCTTTCCTCTATAATGTACCGGAAGAGGCTGATGGCCAAGTACAGCACCAGCAGCTCTCTATCGAAAGCACTGTACTTTAGTTCAGGGGGCCGCAGATGTTTGCTGAAGAAAACTAGTGGGTACCAACTTCCTTCTATCTGCTGCTCCAGGACTCCACCAATCGTTGTTCCTGAGGCATCGACTGTGAGTGCCGTGGGTGCATCTGGTCTGGGGTGGGTCAGGAGTGCAGCTTTGGCCAGGGCTTCTTTGGTTTCCACAAATGCACGTGCAGATTCGTTGTCCCAGGTCATAAGGATGAACATAGGACGCATCACTCAAGCAGCTGGTGGGATAAACCTGCAGTAAAAGTTTATCATCCCCACGAACACCTGCAGACCTTTGGTTATACTGGGCTTCTGGAAGCTGCAGATGGCCTCTACCTTGTCAGGCAGTGGTGTGGCCCTGTCCTTTGTAATCCTGTGGCCCAGGAAGTCGATAGTGTTCAGGCCAAACTGGGATTTGGCCAGGTTGATGGTGAGGCCGAACTCCTGCAGAGGACTACAGAGATTTTGGAGGTGCTGATGGTGTTCCTTTCGGGTTCTACTTGCCATGAGGATATCGTCGAGGTAGACAAAAGTGCCGTCCAGGGCTCGGCTCACTGCGTCCATCAGTCGCTGGAATATCTGTGCCGCTTTTTTGAGCCCGAGTGGCATCCTCAGGAACTCGAACAGCCCAAATGGAGTGATGATGGCCGTCTTAGGGATGTCATCAGGATGCACCGCGATCTGGTGATATCCTCGCACGAGGTCCACTTTTGAGAATATTGTTGCCCTGCGCAGGTTTGCCACAAAGTCCAGGATGTGTAGCACGGGGTAACGGTCCGGGGTGGTGGCATCGTTGAGCCTGTGATAATCAACAGATGGTCTCCCAGCCCCCAGTTTCTTTCAGCACCATGTGCAGGGACAGGTCCATGGGCTGTCTGACCATCCAACTCCTCGAGCTGTGGAACTCCTCCTTGGCCAGTCGGAGCTTCTCCAGGTGAAGTCGTCTCACCCTTGCATGGAGAGGTGGGCCTTTGGTCAGGATATGATGTCTGATGCCGTGTTGAGGCGTCTCCACTGTGAATTGAGGGGAAAGGATTACCCAGCATCCCGCTAGCACCTTGGAGAACTCATCCTCCGAGCTGTGGATGGCGTCTAGGTGCATTGCCAGAAACCTAGTGCCCCTCAGTGCGATGGTCTGGTAGGTGTTTGTGTGGATGAGTTGCTTACCCTTAAGGTCCACTAGGAGGCTGTGGGCTCGCAGGAAATCCGCTGCAAGGAATGGTTTTTCCATTGCAGCCAGTGTGATCTCCCACGAGATGTGACTGCCCCCAAACTGCAGCTCGGCCCTATGAGTGCCATAGGTCCGTATACTGCTGTTGTTGGCAGCCCTCAATATGGGTCGAGCTAGCTTGTGCCTAGTGTCCAACCCTGTCAGGGGTATCACACTGAACTCTGCTCCTGTATCCACCAGGAAGCGTCTGCCGGACAGGCGGTCCCAGACATACAGGAGGCTCTCTTGCTGGCCAGCCGTTGTGGCCATTAATGACGTCTGGCCTTGTCATTTCCCTGGAACTCTCAGGGGGACTAGCATCGGCGGGCCTCAGTTTTCCATCTATGGTAGTAGAAGCACCATCTGTTGCTATACTCGCTTCTGCCTCTCGACTGCTGTTCCTTGCTTGGGACTGGTCTGGTCTGATTACGGAACTTCTTTATGATCCCCATGGTAGTCGAGCACTTCTTTTTCTGTTTCCACAGAATGTCTGCCCATCTGCGACTTTCCGGGGGTCGGTGAAATCCACATCCGCCAGGAACAGTTGGATGTCTTCAGGCATCTGTTCCAGGAACGCCTGCTTGAACATGATGCCGGGCTGCTCATCTCCTAGGAGGGCCAGCATTTCATTGATGAGTGCCAACGGGGATCTGTCTCCAAGCCCATCCAGGTGAAGCAAATGTGCTCCTCGCTCTCACAGCGAGAGTCCAAACGTCTCAGTTAATAGTTCTTTGAATGCAATGTAAGTGCCTTTCGATGATGGCCTGTGGATAAAGTTAGCCATTCTGTCTGCAGTCTGCGAATTCAAGGTGCTGACCACATGGTAGTACCAGGTGGTCTTTGCTGTGATGCCCTGAATCTGGAACTGAACCTCCACCTGGTCAAACCACACACCGGGTCGAACTGTCCAGAAGGTCAGGAGCTTCAGGCCGACTGCGCTGACTGCTGCTTCGTTCTCCATTGCTAGGTTTAGATTCGTTCTAAACTGTCGGGGTCACCAATTGTAGCCTACCGCTACAAAGGAAAACACACAGACAATGTGGCAGGTTAAGCTCACTCATTTATTAGGGCTGGAAAGGTTGCTTTTATACTGTGCAAGTTCCCGCCACTTTTGCTGATTGACTGAGTCAGCCACATGAATAACAATAGCGGGCAGGAACATCCATGCATATGAATGCCCTTCTTCCCCAGCCTGTTTCTGCTGAGTTAGCTGGGCAGCTTGACCAACGCCATTTTAGGGCTGTTGGTCTGATGCTGCCCCAGCTTCTACCCCCGTTGGTTCATTGTTCTGGGAGTCACTTTAGTGATCTCTGTCTGTGTCTGCTGCTGTGCAATGTGCCGCCCCAATCTCTGCAGTTGCGGGCCGCTGCAGTGGTAGAGGGCAAGCCATGTTTTTTAAATAAGGAGAACATCTCGGATGATCTCACATGGGAAAACTTCCTCCTGGGAACAGATGTGTTGGAAATGGAAGAATTATGAGAGAGGAATACAATCCTTATAGAGGATAGGGTGAGAAGAGGTATAGTCTAGGTAACTGTGGGAGTTGGTGTGTTTGTAGAAAATACCTGATGAGAGTTTGTCTCCCGAGATGGAGACAGTGAGATTGAGAAAGGGAAGAGTGTTGCTAGAGATGGACCAAATGGATTTGAGTTTTAGCTGCCAGTTGGCAGTAAAATGGATAAAGTTGATGAGCTCCTCATGGGTGCACAAGGCAGCACAAAAGAAGTCATCAATGTAGTGGAGGAAGAGATTTGCCTGCATAGGTTTGTAGCATGGATTGCTCCACATAGCCTACAAAAAAAGAAGACATAGCTGGGGCCCATACAGATAGCCATCCCTACCCCTTTGAATTGGATAAAATTGGATGAGGCAAAGGAGAAGTTATTGAGGGTGGAGAGTGTGGGAGTATGGGGACTGCTCACGTCAGTTGTTGAGAAAGTAACAAAGGGCATTGTGGCCTTCGGTATGGGAGATAGAGGTGTATAGCAATTAGATGTCCATGATGAAGATGAGGCGGTCAGGTTCAGAGAAGTTGTTCATATGATGGAGGTAATATGCCCTATCCCCATTCCAAGATATCTCCCCACGATCTCATACACTGGCAAAATGAGACCACCACAAATTGGGGGAACAACACCTCATATTTTGTCTAGGCACCCTCCAAACAGACGGTATTAACATCAACTCTGGTTTTCGTTAGGCCCCCACTTCCCTCCCTTTCCCTATCCCTATGTCTCCTTTCATCCAGTGCTTCCTCTCTTTCTCTCCCTATCTCTCACTCTCTCTCTTTCCCTCTGTCTCCTTTACTCCAGCTCTGCTTTCAGAGAGCTACCACCTCCTGTAATCAGTTCTCAGCTTTTCTCTCCTGCCCTCCTTCCTACCCATGTCCAATTATGCCCTCTTGGCTGCTGGCCTGTGCTTCTCCCCTGCCCCTTCTTCCCTCCTCCCTCCCCCTTTTTATTCAAGCACCTGCCTGCTCTTTGCTCTTACCTTGATGAAGGGCTCAGGCCCAAAACTATATCTTTGCCTCCTATGGACACCGAGGGACCTGCTGATTTTCTCCAGCATTTTTGTGTATTAACTACAATCACAGCATCTGCAGATTTTCTTGTTCCACTCCATTTTGTGCAAAGGATAGATCCTTAGGAAGCACCAAAAATAAAGGTTATTGACCTGGTGCTGAAGTCAATTTTGCTGATTCTATTTGTTGGACAACAGCATTAGAGGAGGGTAATACAATCTGCCACGTCAAACACTATGGACAGGCAAGAAGAATGAGGAAGGATAGCTTCACCACGGTCACAAACAATTCATCCATGGCAATGATCAAAGCCATTTTGCGACTGTGGCAGCTGGGAAAACCTGATTAGAGAGCCTTCAGCAGAGAGCTCTGGGCATGATCAGGGCATATTTGCGAATCAGCAAGATGTTTAAAGGCTTTGTTGAAGAAAAGGAGGTTGGACGTAATAGTGGTTTCAATTAATACATTATTCCAGGATTGGTATTACACATCAAATTTTATGAGAATAAATATGAGTAGGAATCTTGCATGTGACTTCCACAATTATTTTATCATTTAAATTAAAATATTTTATATTCAAGAAATCATCGGCCCATGCATTGTTTTCTTGAATAATGCTATTTTTTTTCCAATAATTTATAAATAAGAAGACCACACTATGTGTCATTCTCTCATCAACCATCATCAAGCTACTCGAGAAACTAACAATGGTTTGCATTACTTTTTGGTATTGTTGATCAGTGAAAATAGTGCAGGTTTTCAGTCTTCGGCCTGTGGGGACCTCAGTTCAAGAAATCCCTCGGATTTCTTGTTGAAGAATGAAATATGGAACTTCACGGGTACTGAGGAAGTGGCTGAGGCAGAAAGAATGAGATAAGGAGACACACAGGAGATTCTGGAATCTGAAGCTAAACACTCTCATCTGGAGGAACTTTGCAGGTCAAGTGGCATTAGTGGGAGTAAAAGAATGGTTGACGTACAGGAGAATGCAGATGATGGCACGATGCTCCTTTTGAGCAGAGGTGGAAGCCGTATGAGTTATAAAAAAAACAGTTTTGCTTAAGTAGCAGCTCGAAGAATGACAGGCAAATGCACTAAGTTTTTATTTGGTTAAGATTTTAGGGAAAAGGACAGTAATTGCTTTATATTGCTTTACTGCTTTCACCTTCTTTGACAACTTGAAAGGAATTTTTTTTAGCACAACTTTCTAATTTAAGCAGAGTGAGAAGTCCAATAGTGGACTTAAGGTGCCTGTTTTTCTATAATTTGTGGACAAGGAAAATCACGCTGCAAAGGAATGAGATCGGCAGCTGCAAAGTAAAGAGTTTACACATTTAAAATAAAAATTTTTTTTTTTGGTTTCTTTTTTGAAGAACTAACTATTTTTAAATTGTGTAGAGGAGGGGGTTAGGGTTAGGGTTCCACCAGCGTTGTCTCCGCTCCATCCTCAACATCCATTGGAGCGCTTACATCCCTAACGTCGAAGTACTCGAGATGGCAGAGGTCGACAGCATCGAGTCCACGCTGCTGAAGATCCAGCTGCGCTGGATGGGTCACGTCTCCAGAATGGAGGACCGTCGCCTTCCCAAGATCGTGTTATATGGCGAGCTCTCCACTGGCCACCGTGACAGAGGTGCACCAAAGAAAAGGTACAAGGACTGCCTAAAGAAATCTCTTGGTGCCTGCCACATTGACCACCGCCAGTGGGCTGATATCGCCTCAAACCGTGCATCTTGGCGCCTCACAGTTCGGCGGGCAGCAACCTCCTTTGAAGAAGACCGCAGAGCCTACCTCACTGACAAAAGGCAAAGGAGGAAAAACCCAACACCCAACCCCAACCAACCAATTTTCCCCTGCAACCGCTGCAATCGTGTCTGCCTGTCCCGCATCGGACTTGTCAGCCACAAACGAGCCTGCAGCTGACGTGGACTTTTTACCCCCTCCATAAATCTTCGTCCGCGAAGCCAAGCCAAAGAAGAGAGGAGGGGGAATATAAGACAAGGAGAGATACCTGAGGGGTAGTGAGGGAGTGAGAAAGCTCTGCCCAGAGATATTGTCAGGGTTATTTTTAGCATGGTCATCATGCAGTTTCCCTACCTTCCCACATCTCCAATTATCTTTAAATACACTACGCGTTTGGGTCCACGAGCACGGTATACACATGTTTAAAGCATTTTCCGAATGTGGTCAAATTAAAATCCTGCATACACCCGTGACTCTATTCCACCAGGAAGGTTGATACAGCTGTCCAGATTCTGGCACCAACTCTGTTGATGCTAGGCCATTGTCAATGGCTGTGGCTTTCTATATCTCAAGACCATTTAAAAAAAAATGATATTGAAAACATCAGTCAATTTGCAGTGAGGAGTTGTGTCAAACCATTGGGTAAAATTGCATCATCAGTTTCCCCACTGAGCCACTTAAGCTCGAGGGCCAGAGGGTGGATATCCGTGAAAACTTTTTAAATGATGCCATTCGAGTAGAGATTAGAAATAAAGAAGTGGCAATAACTCTGCCACTTTACAGGAATCCCAGGATGTAGAGAAGCTCATATGAGGATAAAACAGTGGAGGCTATAAGAGGAATGGAGTTATGGTAAAAAGGGGATTTCAACTTCCCCAATATTAATTTGGATTGCCCAATTATGAAAAGCCTAGATGGGGCTAAATTTTTAAAGAGTATCCAGGAGAACTTTTTGAGCCAATATATAGATAATCCGATGCAAAAAAAAAGCTGCCGGAGGAATTCAATGGAACATGCAGCATCTTTGCAGAGAAAAGATACACAATGTTTCAGGTTGATGTCTTGTACACAGACAGCCATTCCATTTGGAGAAGGGAAAGCACTGGACCAAATCTTAGGAAATGCAACTAGACAAGTAGTTGAAGTGACAAACAATTGCTGGAAGAACTCAGCAGGTCGGTCAACATTTTGAGTCTGGAAGGGATGATACCCTAAATGCCGTCGATTAAGTCTTACTAAAGCCTCTGCCTCACCTGGAAGGTCTGCTTGTGACCATGGATGGAGGTGAAGGAGGAGATGTAGGGACAGGTTTTTCACTTTCTATGATCTCTTCAGAAAGTGCCTTAGGGGGTGGAAGGGTGGGTAGGCAGGGAAGAGGGACTAGGGAAACTTGGTGAAACTTATCCCTGCAAAATGTGGATCAGGTTGAGAGGGTATGCCTGCTAGTGGGATCACCCTGAAGTTAATGGAAGAGTTGGAGGATATGTGTTGGATGTGGAGGCTGGTGGTGTGGAAAGTGAGTTATTGTTCTACCTGAGGGAACGAGGGTATGATCACCCCTCAGTCTCTTCCAGTCTAGGAAATAAAGACCCAGCCTACCTTACCTCACCCTATATCCCAACCCTTCCAGACTCAGCAACATCCCAGTGAATCTCCTCTGCACCCCATCAATTCATTGTTACCCTTCCTACTCTGGGTGATCAGAACTATAGACAGTATTCTAAGTGTTGTCTCATCGATGCTTTGTACAGCTGAATCTTGAGGTCCCAACTTTCATACTCAATACCCCACCCAGTAAGCCAAATGCCTTCTTCACCATCTTATCCACCTGCAATGCCACTTGCAAGGAACTATGCACCTGTACTCCTAGCTCCCTCTGTTCTACAACCCTTTCCAGGGTCTTCCCATTCTCCATGCAAGTCCTACCCTGGTTTGACTTATCAAAGTGAAAAACCTCTCATTTGTCAGAAATTCAATTTCACCCATCCAACGGATCAAGATCTCATTGTAAACTCAGTTTTCCCCCTTCCTCACTGCCCTCAACAGCAAAAATTGGTGTCACCTGCAAACCTACTAATCCAATTATCTGCAGTGTGATCCAAATCATTAATATAGTTGACAAGCAGCAATGATCTTAGTACCGACTCTGGTCACAGGGCTCCTCTCAGAAAAATATCCTTCTACCACTACATGCTGGCTCCTTCCATTAAATCATTTTGAATACAGTAGAACAGCTTCCCTTGGATCCCAAGTAATCTGATCCTCCAGTCTAACCTTGTGAAAGGCCTTACTAAAGTCCATATATACAATATCACCCGCTCTGCCCTTAACAACCATCTTTGCTTCCTTTTCAAAAAAAAAAATCAATCAGTTTCATGCTACACTGTTTGCCAAGAAAATCCTTGTTGACTATTTCCACTCAGTCCCTGACCATCCCAATGCAGGTAGATCCTGTCCTCCAAAATCCCCTCCAGCAATTTTCTAACCACTGTCATAAAGCCTGTACTTGTCTGGATTGACCTCGCTGCCCATTCTAAATTACAGCAGAACATCGGCCACCCACACTCCCCGCCCACCCCCACCCCCCACAACCAAGTCTTCTGAAACATCACCAGAGACCACACATGATGAAAATATCTCAACAAGGACCTCTACAATTTCTCCCTGAGCTTTCTACTAGGAGGAATGATGCCCTGGGGATTAATCCATTTTAATACACACCTTCTCCAAAGTAGTACCAATATGGTTCAACACTGCACCACTTTTTTCTTCCAATTCCTTGGCTTCTTTGATATCCACCAAGCATAACAGGTAAGATGTATTCATTAAAAAAACTCACCATCTCCTGTGGCTCCACACAAAGACAGTCTTGTTGATCTTTAATAGGACCAATCCTCTCTCCAGCCACTCTTTAAATCTCTTGGGATTCTCCTCTATCATGCCAGCTAGATCCATCTTATGACCTCTTAATGCACTTCTGATTTTCCTCTTAAATATGGTCCTACCCTTCCTGTTCTTATCAAGGGATCTGTTTAATCCCAGTCCTGGGACCCTTACTATTTGTCATATACATTAAAAAATAGGATATGAATGAAGATTAATCTATAATTTCTGTTTTTTTTGGCAGTGAGGTGGATTGTCAGGTTACAGAATTAAATTGATCAGATAGTAATCTGGACAGGTCAATGGCTGATGATTCTGATAAGTACGAGGTGATTCCTTTTGGGAAGTCTCATAAAGATAGGTTATACATCATGAATGACAGGGTCCTAGGGGATATTGAGGAACAGATAGGCCTTGGTGTACGTCCACGAATCTCTAAAGGTGGCAGTACAGGGAAATAAAGTGCTAAAGGAGGCATATAGGATACAAGACTTCCATTCAGTTCTGGAACCCACTCCCATACTCACATCTGTCCATGGTATCATGTATTATTCCACCAAGACCACCTATAGGAAGGACATTATTGTAGAGTAACCCATCTCCCCAACGATATCCTCCACATGCACTCATCTGCCCACCTAGTTTTCTCCCTTTTTACACCTCCACATCCCCTCCTGAGCCTTGTTCTATCTGCCCGCCACCCTTCTCTATTTGACTCCCCCTATCATTTACCAGCTTTTATCCCATCCCCTTCCCCATCAATCTAGCCATCAACCCCTCCTGAAATAGTTGCACTTATCAACCAACCAACCTAAATTCCACCACATATTGGCAATATTTCCTACTTCCTTCCAATCCTGGGGCCAGGTCTCGACTCAGAAAGTTGACTTCTACCTTTTGCCTCCACAAATGCTGATCGACTTGCCGAGTACTTCCTGTGTTCTATTTCTTGTTTCAGGTTCCAACATCTGCTGTCTTTTTGTCTTTGAAGTGAAAACAGATCTGTGACTGTTGAGGCTAAAGATGCCACAGGAGCTGGTGTTAATCATAGCAGCTCTGTTAAGATCAATTAATTTTTGCAGAACAATATGAGGATATTTGTACATAACAGTGTCTGAAATTTGACCATGATTATTGAACTTGTTCTTGACAGCTTTTGCCTTTCAGACTATTTATAACCACAACAATAGCAGTTAGAGATGGGCTGGGGAATGTGGGTCATTAGAAACAGCCAATGTTAAAGCAAACAGAGTAAATTTATTCAGTAAAAAAGAGCAGAAACAAACTAGGGTAATTTCTCTCAAATACAGGAAAATACACAAAAAGAGAAATGTGATTATTAGTTGCATATAAATTGTGCATAAAATCAATGGCAATTATTTATACATCAGTAACACATCCAATCTTAAATGATGGCAAAATTATTAAATCCCTTTTAATCTGACTGATTGTAGCAGTATCTTGCTATCTTCACCATCTTAAGCAGTCTCCTGGGATGGAGCACACGCACTCTGGTTTTGTGGGTTAGGAGGTGACTGATGAGATCAATGTGCGAACCACAGACTCTTCCACAGAGTAGGGCAGGTGATTTGGTAATATGTGAAGTGGTGTGCTGCTATCCCAAATGTTCCTTCTTGATTTTGGTAGGTGTGCCACAAATTCCTAAAGGTCAGCGGAGATGTTTTCCCCTTATCAAAGGTATTTGAGCACATTCTTGAACTTTTCCACCCCTCCTCCTATAATAAAGCTTGGAACAGAGTTTTTTTTTGGGTGTCTGATGTCAGGCATTCAAACAGTGTGATCTCCGAATGGAGCTGACAAAGTGCAGTTTCACTCTTTGTGTTGGGGATATTGGTCACTCTCATTGGATTGCATTCTTCCAATGAATGCATTACTATATACGAAATTTGAATTTACAGCACTCTGTGGCACAATTAATGACCACCCACAGACACAAAGCAAGTACTCAAAGGTTTTACTAACCAGAAAACCTTGGCATGCTTCTAAATGCTGCTGGCTTATGTCCAAGGCAGGTATGGAGGGAGGAGACTAGGGCTATCAGCCTTTATTAGGAATCTTACAGGGAGGAGCTACAGGTATGGAAAGCAGACCAACCTGTCTAGTCCTGCGAGGTCATGCCTGCAGTACCATGTTCCACCACATACTCCCAACAATAATTCATAACAATCTGGGTAATCTTCCTTGTTAAGGCTTGCAGGCTGAGATTAAATGACCTTACATTCAATGTCACCAAAATTAATGAGATGATTGTTGACTTCAGGAAAGGAAAGCCAGAGGTAAAAAAAAAAAATCCAGGCATCATTGGGGGTCCAGAGGGGGAGCAAAGTTAAGTTCTTGGGTGTCACCATCTCATAGGATCTTTCCTGGACCCAACACACCAATGACATTGTGAAGAAAGCACATCAGCATCTCTACTTCCTCAGGAGTTTGCAGAGGTTTGGTATGACATCAGAAACCCTGGCAAATTTCTACAGAGGTGTGGTAGAAAGTGTGCTGACAGGTTGCATCATGGTCTGGTATGGAAATACCAATGTCCCTGAATGTAAAATAAACAAATGGTAGTGGTTGCAGCCCAGGACATCACAGGCAAAACCTTTCCCGCTATTGAGCACATCTACAGGGATCACTGCCATTGGAGAGCAGCAGCAATTATCAAAGACCCTCACCACCCAGCACACACTCGGTTCTCACTGATGCCATAAGGAATGAGGAATAGGTGCCACAAGACTCACACCCTAGGTTCAGGAACAACTGCTTCCCCTCCACCATGAGACTCCTCAATGACAAACTCAATCAGAGACTCATTTAAGGACTCTTACTTGTGCACTTTATTGATTTTCTTTTGGTTCTCACTGTATTGCACAGTCAGTCTGCTTACAGTTCTTTGTTTAAATGTTTTAAGTGGTGTACAGTTTATTTATTGCACTACCAATTAGTGGTAATTCTACCACACCTGCAGGAAAAAGGAACCTCAGGGATGTATGTGATGTCATGTAAGTACTCTAACAATAAATCTGAAATTATATCATTGGAGCTCAATTTCCTGCATGACTCCCAACTAAAGAACAGCCAATAAAGAACAGGAGCATTGATGATGACACAGTATTCATAATCAAATAATGCATGAGTGTTAATGTGATTCTTGTTAATGTAATCAGCATGTGGAATAATTACAATAACCTTCTTTAAAATCCATTATTTGTTACCATTTTCATTTCTGTTCCTCTGAGAACCCTATTATTAATCTTTCAGACAAACTGATTGAAAATTCTATATTCTAAGTAGTTCCTAAAAGTGCTGTGCCCTCACTTTCATAGTATTACACATCTTCGGTTTTGATTTTAATTAGTAACAAAATCCTGCAGATAGTGGATAATGGAATGGAAGATTCTGAAATCGATGATCTTTTATCAGGATGTTAACTGTTGAACTCATTGTAATATCTAATTATCATTCCCATTAATTTCAGTGGAATTTATATACAGTTCTATACTGTGTCAACAATCTTCTGCATCAGGATACGATTCAGCCAATGGAGAAAATGATCACAGCCCCAACTCTCACTCTGCCCCTATTTCAGAAATTTTAGGCACTGTATTGCCTTTAGGCAACAGATATTACTTCCCAATTTCTCAAATAGGATTTCCCTTGTTATGTTGAGATACATTTTCCTGAAGCACAGATAAAAATGTTTTAGGTATCTTTTTAATCATTTATTTTCAATTAGATTTAAACCAGGGCTCCACTTACAAGTTCATGTTTCTCTCTGTAAAGAGATAGGATTCGGATTTAAAATCAACTGGAAACCCAAAGCATCGATTTTATGTTGTACATTTGAAAGGTGCAAAGATTTAACAGGGGGTTACAAAAAAGGTTGATGAAGGGAAAGCTGTGGATGTTGTCTATTTGGACTTTAGTAAAGCTTTTGACAAAGTTCCCCACAGGAGGTTAGGAAAAAAGGTGAAAGCATTAGGTATAAATAAGGAGGTAGTGAAATGGATTCAGCAGTGGTTGGATGGAAGGTGTCAGAGAGTAGTGGTAGAAAATTGTTTGTCCAATTGGAGACCGGTGACTAGTGGAGTTCCTCAGGATTCAGTCCTGGGTCCACTATTATTTGTTATATATATTAACGATCTGGATGTAGGGGTAGAAAACTGGATAAGCAAGTTTGCGGATGACACAAAGATTGGTGGTGTTGTGGACAGTGAGGTAGATTACCGTAGATTAAAAGGTGATTTAGGAAGGCTGGAGGTGTGGGCTGAGAAATGGCTGATGGAATTTAATACAGAGAAATGTGAGGTGCTGCATTTTGGAAAGGCAAATTTAAATAGGTCATATACATTGAATGGTAGACAATTGAGGAGTGCAGAGCAACAAAGGGATTTAGGAGTTATGGTAAATAGTACCCTCAAGGCTGATACTCAGGTAGATGGTGTGGTGAAGAAGGCATTTGGAATGTTGGCCTTCATAAATCGGAGTATTGAATTCAAGAGTAGGGAGGTTATGATGAAATTGTACAAGGCATTGGTGAGGCCAAATTTGGAGTACTGTGTACAGTTTTGGTCACCAAATTATAGGAAAGATATAAACAAAATAGAGAGAGTGCAGCGAAGGTTCACGAGAATGTTGACAGGATTTCAGGGTCTGAGTTACAGAGAAAGGTTGTGCAGACTGGGGCTTTTTTCTCTGGAGCGTAGAAGATTGAGAGGGGACTTGATAGAGATGTTTAAGATTTTAAAAGGGACAGACAGAGTAAATGTGGATAGGCTTTTTCAATTAAGAAAGGGGGAGATTCAAACTAGAGGACATGGTTTAAGATTGAAGGGGGAAAATTATAAGGGGAACATGAGGGGAAATTTCTTGACGCAGAGGGTGGTGGAGATGTGGAATGAGCTTCCGGCAGACGTGGTCGAGGCGGGATCATTGGTTACATTTAAGGAAAGACTGGATCGTTACATGGATAGGAGGGGACTAGAGGGGTATGGACCGGGTGCTGGTCAGTGGGACTAGGAGGGTGGGGATTTGCTACGGCATGGACTAGTAGGGCCGAACTGGCCTGTTCTGTGCTGTAAGTGGTTATATGGTTATATAAGAGGGAAATATTGGGAGAGAAAGTATGAATTCTATTTGAGCATTTGGCATTTACTCTGCAAATTCTTTATCACTGTTTAAAATTGATCAGAGTAAAATAATGAACTATATTGGGGGCTAAAAATAAAGATTTCAGTATTCCTGAGATTTTTGATTCAAATGTAATGTTCGTATGCATTTTGTCAATACTTTTATGGTTGCATTTTCCATCCTGTTACATTATGCCCTTAAGAATGAAAGTTCACCGCTCAGAGTGGTGGTGGGGCAAGGGTTGGGCTGCTAGGGAGTAATACTTTCCAGTTTCCAAGTGGGAGAACTCCATAGGGATTGATCCCCTGGAAGAATTTACATAATTAGACAACTTGAATTCCGTGCTTAGATTCCCAAGGGCTAACCTGATGTGGCACAGGGGCGATGGTCGGAAAGAATGTGAAATAGAGATCGGTTTGTTTTGCTGTTTGATAAGATTTTCATTGAAATCGTACACCGGATATCATAATGTGATTTCAAATGGAACATTTCTATATGTTTGGTTGGATGTACCAACGTATACGTAGCAAATCCCAGCAAGTGCCTGCTTTATCGAGATTTCACTCTGTTGTGCACTGTCTCGGAAAAGCAATTACGGATTATTGAATCAGAGATGACGCAAGAGAATTTCAGAAGCATTCTTGAAAAGCGCAGAATAAAAATATTTATATTATATACTTATTCTGAAAGCCACAATTCAGTAATAACAACTCTTCGGGTCATTTTGATGACTGCTCTCCAAAAATGCAAAAAATCAAATCAACCAGATACAATGACCTAACTATTGTTAACGGCAAGATATCCGTTGCCTTTATGAAATCACCTCTCAGGGTTGAAATATTAGTATAGGTTCATTTGGAAGCTTTACACGTTCGCTAATTTTTGGGAGTTGGAGTGATGGCAGTGGGGATGGTGGAACCACACAACTCATCTCCACTCCCCAGGCAAACGTTAGGTTTAATTATCAGTTAAATATTTAGGAGGGGGATGGTACATACATCAATGGACAATGATAGACATCTGCACACCTTCTATGTATTATCTATATTATAGTGCAGGCATATAAATGTGTTCGCTGTCAAAGAAGACTCCCCTGCTGTAGTATGTTGTCCACCAAAAATTATGAAACATGTCTCCCTGCTATATTAGTCTGCAGTGCGGACGTACAGTACATATGTCTACATTCTGTGATGGGGATGTAAGTGTTGGTATTTTCTAAACGTCAACATAGATAATATCTTGAACTGAAGCTATAGCTACTTGTTATGAGGAACTGGTTATTTATACGTTTTTAAATCCCATAAACATCCAAAATCAAATTTTAAAACTCTTAACTCATAAATGATGTGATCCATTTCTTATTTGAGCAAAATCACTTAGAAATGGGACTAAAAAAAAATAGTAAACTAGGCAGAGGAGGTTACTGGTTTAAATTGTATACAATTTATTAAAAGTAAATTCTTGGTAATATAACATTGCATATTTTACAACAATACGTGATATACATACTGCACGCAACTTTGCAGCCTCACTCGACTTTACAAAGGATACCAATGAGAATGGCCCTGTCAGTAATTGTAATAATTAACAGGTTTCGTTACCCAATCTCTGCAAACGCAGAAAAAAAGTCACATGCAAAATGTACTGAAAGTGCAGCGTGAATTATATCTTATGGTATTCACAATACATATAGCAGGCAAAAGCGAACGGGGAAAATAAGGAATGTACCATGCCTTTTACAGTTTAAAAATTAACAACACGTTGTCCATCGAATTATTAAATACATGATCTGTTTCTCTTTGCAGAATGTTAAAGTACAAGGAAAAATGTCACAATCTGTACCCATACAAACGCCTGATATTCTAGATGTTCCAATTGAGCACATGGAATAAATAATTTCTCCATAAGAAATAGAAAACAAGGACCTGTAAATAGCTGCAACAATCCTGGTAATACACAGCAAGTGGTTCAAACCACGAAAATATACAAAATAGTTATCCTAGGAAATCTAATTTTTTTTTCAAAGATTTAAACCCTCAGTCTTTTACTTAAATTGCAATATTTCAACAATTCAAGGGCGTTTTTTATATTTTGTTTCCTCTAACATTTATGAGCTTCTTTATTTACGTTTGACGTTCTGGGATCCCTTTTTGAGAACCCAAGTTTTAATGTAAAACAAAGTACCTCTCCTACTCAGTGCTTCTTTGATAAATGATTAGTGTGTTCCGGCTGGAGTGTTTGGACTGATAGAAAGTCTAACATGCATCTCTTTGTTGGGGGGGGGGGTGGGGGGAGGGGATGTTACTGTTTTAAATAACACTAATCCTGGTCCTCTTAGATTTTCCATGACGGAAGCGCCCTTTCCCTCCATATACAGCGCTCGAAGCTCGTACAATATTTACATGTACCACGATTTTAGGAAAGATTACATTCTGCCTTTAGACAGAATCAATAATAATTCCGGTAACAGATTAATTTAAATCCAAAAGGACAGTTGTCTAGTTATTTTGTACCTGAAAATGTGAGTGATACAGAAAATAATGAAACTAAAACGCTAATCGATTCGGCAGACGGTGGTAAGTGTCATAGTCCGTGTTATCTTTAGCTGCAATTTTCCATTCTCCCTGTCGGCGCTTTTTTGCAAGGATATCACCGTTGTCCATTGACATCTGGAGGAAGTATAGAGTGATGGTGGTTTCCGTGTCGTGACTCGAGGTGATCGTGCTCTTCGCTTAGACTTCCCGGGCTTCCTGTTCCATCAAAACAGCTTCCACAGCTCGAGTCTGGAGACATCTCCTGGATGTCATCGCTGGCCAGTCTGGTACTGTCCGCCTCTTTAATCTGTAACCCTCGCTGCTCGCCCTCCTGCTCCTGATCACTAAGGAGTTTGGCCAAAAAATTGATATATTTCATCGCCAGGCGCAGGATCTCATTCTTGCTCAGTTTCTTATCGGGTGGGTGTGTCGGGATTAATTTTCGAAGTTCGGCAAAGGCCCCGTTGACATTTTGCTGCCTCCACCTCTCCCTGCTGTTTGTAAAGATTCTCCGGACGATTTTAGGCTGCGTCCCCCCTGGATGCACAAAAAAAAGGGGGGGCAAATAACCAAACACGTGGAAATGGTTGTGGCGACTTACAGTTAGAGAACTCGTGGAACAAAAGCAATGCTAGTGGAGGGGGCTGTCGTGTTTCTGTACCGCACGCACGTGGCCACGGGACAGTCCCCGTGATTGTACGTGAAGCATGAACCCGCGAAGATCTGCTGAGCTAACTGAACTACTTTTCAATTCTATTAATGCACGCTTGTCTCCTTGCACTGCATGACTACAGGCCACAATAGGTGTCGCCTATCAGTACCGTAGATACTTGCTAAATTATTGCAATCGGGTACCTAGAAACTCTTATCAACACCCGGACATGGATGGGTACGGTTTAAGACACAGTGAATTCGAAGATTGATTGCCCATACCAGTAGTGACTTCCACTTCGTAAGGAGCTGGTCTTCGTTTTACTCTGTTACTGGGGAACATGTTGAATGGTTCTGGATCACTGAGATGAAGCCATTGAAATAAGAAAGGGACATTAGTGAAGAAAATCTGGAATCTTGCATATTAAACATCGACAGTCATTTCAAAGAATGCTTCGAGCAAATGAAATCTAATGGTATACGTTCTTATTTCTTGTATTGATCCACGAAGAAGTCATCGCGGCTAAAGCAGTCGTTTTTGAATGACTAAAACAATAGCATCTTACAAATCACAATTTGTCTTAACTCAAATGCTAACTGTGAATTGGGAAACAAGTTTGAAGCCATCAAAATTAATTCTGGTCGTATTGCACTCAGATCTAAAAACAGCACAAAACAGATTTGCTTAATTTAACCATAACGAGACTGACCTGCTTAGAAGAGGCAGGGTCTGATACTGGGGCGTGCTGTTGTACAGCATCGCTCTGGCTGCAGGCAGAGTGAGGTGAGCTGCCGTTAACTGGACCATCCGATTCTCACTGACTGGGCTCTGCAGAGTCAGAGGCACCGGGGGTCTTGACAGCTCAGTGGTCGGCACTGAATGAGTGAACGTGCCTTTCTGATCACTCTCATTTATAGGCTGGATCCCTCTTTGCATCAGGTTGATGACGGGCATTTCCGATAGGGGATCAGGGGAGTCGTGCCTCGTTTCCTTGGAAACCTCATCATTTGACGCAGTTTGTTCCTCGGCTTGGACCAGGTGTCCCTCAGCGGACTGGTCTGCAGGCTCGCTCGTGTTTTCCGGTGTTTGTCTGGGGGAATCTTTCTGAGCGGGGCTCAGGTCATCGCTGCGATTTTCCCCATGATCCAGTCCGACCTTTCCCATCATCGTGTGGAGACGCGGAAATGGTCAACGTCTTGACTGATATCGCGTCAGAGATTGGAAGAAAGACCGAAGCAACTTCATCTGCAAGAAACATTGCCGTAAGACACAGGGGAGAACAGCTCTCGCAATAAAATCAACCGAGCTCGCAATCAAATGGTTTACAGAATCAAATAAACGCTCTCCTGACTTTGGCAATGACTTGATAGTTTGGTCTCAGTTCATTGGGCATCACCTGAATATTACCACCGGCTCAACTCAATTCATCAAGCCTTCATGGGGTTGTAAATGTAGATCTGACACTAAAAGTTCCCATCGACTTTCTGTACCAGCGAATGCAATATAGGTATTAACTAATGCAAGTTGCTTTCAAAGGGGCAAATAGAAGTCGAGCTTATTTCTGCCTGCAGCAGAGCTCTCAATATCAATTCGGCTTATTTTTATATCGAGTGATGCGTCTTTCAAAAGACTCAAATAAGGCGACTGCGTCTGCAGACTTTCTTTCATGTTTTACTCTAATAAGGAGTTTCTGATGATCTTCGACCGGAAGAAATGCTACAAGTTTCATCTCATTTAATTGAGGAATACTTAATCCATATCGTATTGCAGCCAAGTCGTTTTCGTTCACATTTATGGAACCCTGTTCCCTTTAGAATACCCGAAGTCAAACACTCACGTTGAGTCCTGGGCTACTGTTTTTTTCCGAGTACTCGATTCGTTTCTTGTGCTAAAGAGCCGGCATCATTCGTGCCCTTTTATTCTCCACAAGAAGCAAAAAGCTTCTTGGGCGGATTAAGCTTTCCACAATTTATGGAAAATCAACCAACATCCTTAAAACAGTTGATCAATTAAAGCTTTAAATCGCCTCTGGATGCTAAGGCTGCGGGCACGTTATAATCTTTTCAAATTAATTGTGTACGAGCTCAGAAGTACACGTCTGTAATTGTACGTTGGGACCAAACTGCTCCACCGCATAATGTATTTAGCATAAAATGCGTTTGGTTGTAATTCGCACACTTATGTCAGCAAGGATAAGAAAAAAAAAATCCTCAAACGAAAACTGCAGGATGACACAACATCAGTCATTATAATTACCCACGTTATATGACAAAATTTGGAGCTTGCCTGTCAACATCGTGCAAGTTAATACAAATATCCCTTTGAAAGAAAGCGTTTCCATCACGTAGTTGCTTCAGTTTAAATAAAATCCTTCAGATATGCGGTGAACTAACTTGTGTCCCATTAAAAAGACATACAGTCTGACGGTGCCGCATTTAGCAGTTCCGGGCTGTGTGTCCATGCCCAGCATGCGGCCTCAACAAAATGGAAAGGACAAAATAAACACGCCAAGCACAATGGGGCGAAATGAGGGCAGTCTGATTGTTCAAGGGCAGCCAGCCCTTGTTACTAATATTTCTACATCGTCATTACAGTATTTTATAGTTCCTTTGGGTTTTATCCAAATAAATTTGGCTTGAAGGAGACCACCCAATGTTGCAAAGGAAAATCTGAGCTAGGACAATGGTCTACACTTAAACTTTATTTTGTACGGACTTGTTGCAATAATGAAACAGGCATAAATCACCTTTAAGAATTCACACCGCCATTTGTTAAAATCCCTCCCCCAATCTAATTAAATATACGATAGTCTGTTCTCATTTCTCCGAGTGGGTTCATGAATAGCGGACAAAACATTCCTGGAACGAAACCTGGCAAAAACTATCGTCGAATTTATTGCAGTCGCATCTTGAAATGAGCCAGATAACTGTATATGAACGTCGCTACTGTTCTTTCTCCTATTTATTAATTAATTCTTGTTGCGGCAAATATTATCACCAGGAAAAAAAATCCTTCAGACGCGCAAATCGGGAAATGTGACTGTGAGAAATTATTGGATCATAACTTAAGGAAGCTTTATCTATTTCTCTTTCCATTTGCAAAATCACCCCGACTTCCAGAAACCAAATTAAAATATTAAAGATTTCATTATTACCTCATCCATTAGGCAATTAATATCTCAAGAAAGACTCCTCACTCCTGGGATTACTGCAAACAATGCTTGCAGCCATTTTCATGCTTTTTTTATAATTGCAATTTTCGAAAAGTACATTGATGTTGCAATTATTTACACTATTCGAAATCAGTTATAATTCGACCTTTTATACTCTTCCTGCATAAAACACACCATGAAGGGATGGTAACCAGAAATCTACTCACCGTCCTTGCTTATTAGAAAAGCGTTAGCAGCCATTTTCAACCCCCTCCATGACTGATCTTTGTGCTGTATTAAGTTTTTTTGGCAGCTTATGCCTTGGAGAGTGGAGTAGATTTTACATCACGTTCGATTTCCTATTTAGTATGGAGAACGGAACACTACAGCAATGTGGCCAGGCGAGATAAGAAACCAGCCCTGTCCGCCCTGCCCAGATAAGACAGCCAAGCCATTATTTATGAAATGATTCATTATTATTTGGCAATTTTATCGAGGGAAAGCGGAAAAATATTGCATGGATATGCATAGGAATAACTTTGGAACGCAAGGCATAAAAACCTTATATAGATTTTTTTATGGCACTAAAAGAGATTGCAGAATAGCAAAATGGTCTTGCCTGCCTACCTGAATTGTAATTTATATATGTTTTCTTTGTGGTAATTATCCCATTTTTTTATTAAATTGGTAACACCTTTAATTAATTTTAATGACGAATTCAATGCATCTACGGGACTCTTCGTTTCTCTCTCCCCCCCCCCCCCCCCCCCGATGTAACCAAACAAAGCCGCTGTTAAGGAAGGATATTCAGTGAAATAGTTTCCCGTGTTTCCTCGCCATTTGGAAAATATAGACATTTCCTAGACAGGCATTTTTTTTTAACTATGAACGGTGTTAAAGGCCGGTATATCTAAAGTCGAAGGAAAAATGATTTCCCCGTTTGAGATGCGATTGTACAACGATAGACTAGGACAAACTTATTGTTTTTAGGACGAAATGTCGTGTGGAAACCTTCTTCAACGCAGATTGTTTCCTTGTGTTTTAGTGACCCCAAATGACTTTTTGAGGTTGAAATAATATCTCTTCTGTTATTTAAAATGGCAAATTTTAATTTTGTAAAGAACATATGATCAATTATTGCTAATATGCACTTGATTATCGAATACATTCATTATCCTAGTGTGAATTAAACAGAATTGGAAGATTAGATTCATATTAGAAATTTCTTGAGAAGTCTGAATATTTAATATTAAATAATTTTCTGCCAGGTATCAAGGTTGTTTTAGTTAAAAGCCATTGGCTTTTAATAATTGGATTTGATGGACGCCTTTATCCAATAATAGGTTAATGGCAGGTCGAGTTTGTAACACCAGTAATCTAAAAATGGTTAGATCCTCTCTGAGCGGGTAAGATTGTCTTAATTTATAAAATATTTTTCATGTTCTTACACGAATAATGTAAATGGATATTAACGTCAACACGACATATTTGACGGTGTTCCAACGGGGGGATCCCCTCTGCCTTATTACTGCAGTTAGCATCAGCTTTAAGTTTTAAAAAAGAGTGAGCAGAAGGATACGTTTTGCCACACAGCTCCGCACTCGCGAGTCCATTTACCTAGCAGGAAGATTACTGGATACATAGCAAGCTGAATGTTAACATCGCTGAGCAAATTAGTATACTTATAATTTATTGGAGACCGAAATCTTGGCCTAAACTCGGTGCAATGACCTACCTGATAACTTGTGGCCGAGAGACTCTAAGTAGAACAGCGTGCGCATTGTAGTTGGCTCCCACCCTCCATTCCTCATCCCATCCAGAGCTCTGCGACGCCATATCGCGCTCTATGACTGATGTAGCCTACATAAGAAATTTCATGTTGGTTTATCTGTACATTCATATTTTCTGCATGGGCAACTGCAGGAAAATACAAAATAAAATAGATAGCTGTAAATACATCTACAGCTTAGCAAGGCTTGTTCCAAAAAGTAATGAATAACTATGAGCTGTAACTGTCTTGAATATCTGGCAGGGTTACCTTATCGCGAACACCGATGATGCCCAGAAGAACTGGGACCAGTTATAAATACCATTGAAAATGGGCATTAATAGTTCTGAAAATGCTTATATATTGATCATGTTCCTCTTTTTTGTTTTCTCTATTAAATTATTGAATTGTTTAACGTTGACTGGCCGGTAGAATTTTGACGCAAATGTGACAAAATACAGGTGGGGGGAAAAAAAAACTCCCTATAATTAACGTGAGGGAAATATTGCGAGCTAATCAAATGTAATATTTGTACAATTATAATACTTTAAATCAATTGATTTGAAGAACTTAAAGACCACTATTTTTCATGAAGTAAACTCAGATGTAACGTGGGTCATATCTGATATTTAAAAAAAGAAAGCTATTATATTAGTAATGGTAATGCGCACGTTCTTGTTTCTATAATTCCCCTTTCGACTTGTCGGATGGGAATCCCAATAAGGAGGCAATCCTTGAACTTCCATGGATGATTGTCATTTCTGAATAGAATAGTTTTACCTGCTATTGTGAAATGTCATGTTTATACTAACCAATTACTTAGCTCTGTACTCTTGTTTACTCTTTGCACTAGGAAGGAATAAAAGTACATTTGTTGGCCTTATCACATAAATATTATTAATTTCTTGGTAGGCAAACTGGCGTCAGTAATCATATAGAATAAATAAATGAGCAACACTTCCAGATACATCCTTCCACTGGAAAACAAAGGTCAATTTTTTGTCCCTGTCTGAACAGTGACTAGGTTCCCTGAAGTAGCTTCTATAATGCATCTATAAAGCTTTTCCTCTACTGAAGTTAATTTTAAAAAATAATTTTAAATGACTATTTGTCTAATATTCATTGATATTCATTTTTCTGTTGTATTAAAAGATTTCCTTAATTAACTGCCCATAAGTGTTCCTGAAAAGGTCATGGTATCTTCAATCTGGAGCACTTTGGCCCTCAATGTTGTGCTAACCTGTACATTCCTACCAAAAGTATATTAACCCTTATCTAAGTCATAAGCCTCTATTTTCCTTCCATCCATGTGCCTGTCTTAGAGTCTCTTAAATGTCTCTAATGTCCCATTCCCCACCATCATCCCTGGCAAGGCATTACAGGCACCCACAACCCTGTTTAAAAAAAAACTACCCCTGATATATCTCCTAAATTTACCTCCCTTCACTTTGCATAGATATCCTCTGGTGTTTGCCACTTCTGCCCTGAGAAAAAAATGCTGGCTGACTACCTTATCTATGCCTCTCAGAATTTTATAGATCTCTATTAAGTCTCCTCTCATTGTTCTATGCTCCAAAGAGAAAAGTCCCAGCTCTGCTAATCTTGCCTCATAAGACTTATTTTCCAATTCAGGTAACATCCTGGGGAATCTCTTCTGCAGCCTCTCCATATTTTCCACATTATTTTGGTATTATTACAGAAATAAAAGGGGTGGCACAGATGGCATAGTAGTTAGCACAATGCCTTTACCGCACCAGCGATCGGGACTGGGGTTTGAATCCTGTGTTATCTGTAAGGTGTTTGTGCATTCTCCCTGTGTCTCCATAGGTTTTCCCCGGGTGCTCCAGTTTCCTCCCACCATTTGAAATTGGGTTTAATTTGGGCAGCATGGACTTGTGGACCAAAATGCCCTGTTACCATGCTGCATATCTAACAACAACAAAAATCCTTCCAATAATGAACACAATACTCTGTGTGGTCTCACCAGAAATTTGTAGCATTACAAAATGACCTCTCGACTCTTCAACTCGATCCCCTACAAATGAAGCCCAGCATTCCATAGGCCATCTTAACTATCGCATCGATCTACATCTCAACCTTGAGAAGTGTATGGATTTGGAACCCAAGGTCCTTCTGTTCTTTCCCACAGTTAAGTATCCAACCACTGACCTCCAGGCAGGATACTTCCATCTACTACTACTCTCTGTTTTCTACAGGCAAGATAATTTTGAATCCACACAATCAAGGTTCCAACTATCCCATTGCCTCATAACTTTCTGAATGAGTGTCTCATGGGGGACCTTTCTAAATGCCTTACTAAAATCTATGCCCTACCTTCATCAATTTTTTATGTAACCTCACAAACTCAATTATGCTTGTAAGGTATAACCTTGCACTCACAAAGCCATGCTGACTATTCCTGAGAAGACTGTACTTCTCCAAATGCTCATAAATCCTGTCCTTAAGAATCTTCTCCAATAGTTCGCACACCACTGGTGTAAGACTATAAGGTCTATAGTTTCCAGCATTCTCCCTATTATCTTTTTTTTTAAACAAGGGGACCACATTTGCCATTATCTAATCCTCCCCTGTGGCCAAGAAGGAGACAAAGATTGTTGCTATCTCTTCCCTCCCTTCCCACAGCAACCTGAAGTATTTCAAACCCAGCTCCAACTTTATTCATAATAAATTATTTAGAAAAGAAAAACCATTCAAAGTCTTTTCCCACCCTTAGTTTCATATCCATTAATTTCCATCGCTATACATTGTTACATTTATTTGTATTTTTGCCTTTGCCACCACTGTGGCACCACAGCATATTTAGTGGTGGTGGTGGTGGGGGGGGGGGGTGTATGGACCAATCATAAATTATTTTTTTGTTTTTATGTAGTTGGTAGGAGAGAAATATGGAAGAAACCAATTAAATGACTGCTTCACAGGGAAGGGGGCCCATAAACTTTGAGTAGAGTCCTAAGGGGGCTCTAGCCAAAAACAGGTTGAGAATGGCTGCTGAAGAGGAAGTTCCAGCGTATGCACCTGGAGATTGAAGAATTGTCAATCTATTCCATGTAAGAATGGAACTCTGCTGTTCAGTACAGTTGCTACCCTTGACCCTTTTGCTTGTGGAGATCTCAGGACAGGATGCTGCAGTGAAGAACTAGATGAGTAATTGTTCTATATTTTGAAAATAATACATTTTTCTGCCAGGGTGATGGAGTTGGTGAACACTTAAGTTGGATTAGATGGCAATTAAGTGGGCAGCTTTAGCCTGTATGATATTGCAATTCTTCAGAGTTGTTGAAATGCATTCATTCAGGTAAATGGATTTCCACCTCTGGAAGTGTTATTCATCATATTCCTGACTTGTGTCTTGTAGATGGTGGGCATGCATTGGGGTGTCAGGAGTCATGTTGCTCAGTCTGGTATACCAACTTCTAATGTGCTCTTTTTGGCAAAGTATTTATGTGGTTTGACTTTTTTTACATTCTTGTGAATGTCTCATCCCCAGAATATTAGTGGTGTTGGGGGGTGGGGGGGAAGAGGAGGTGGAACTCAGTCAAAGTAATGTCATAGATTATCAAAGATAGGCACTAGAATTCTCTCTTGTTGGAAATTATCAGTCTAAATGTTGCTCATCATTTCCGATGTTGAAAAAGTCTTATTCCTTTTACAATGGATAATCAATTTTTAGTTATTTGGTCTTGTAAGGGGATCAGAGATATTGAAGATTTTTATAAAGGAGGACCTTGATGTCATTTGATCAATTAAAAAATAAGTATGGAACACTTAATAACACAATTTTTTGCTATTTTCAGTTAAGAGTGTATTTAAGGGATAAATTAGACCCAACAATATTACTACAAGTGTAGTGATATACTACAAATGTACTGGTTCAAAAGCAAAATATAAAGAATCTGCTATGTATCTTCTACTTCAAATAGGAACTCCTAAACAGGGAGTTCATATGTCCAGACAGAGATAGGAATCAGATTTAAATGTTAGAATTGATGAACAAAACTGGTCTGAGTAAGGATAGTATGACAAATACAATAAATGTAAGGTACAGATTGGTTCAATATAACTTTTTACATCAATTGTATCTCGTCACAGAAGTTAAATAGGTCGAAGTTAGATTTATCAGATGAATGCTTTAGTTGTGGCAAAGAGGTAGGTACTTTTTTACATTGAATTTGATCATGTCCCAAGATAAGACCTTATTGGACAGATTTAGGAATTTTTTTTAGAACAGGTTACAGGAATTAAGTTTCCACAAAATCCCAGAACTATTTTTATGAGGGAATATTGTAGAGATGAGGCCTAAATTGAATTATCTAAATACCAAACTGAACATGTCAAAATAGCATTAGCAGTGGCATGAAAATGTATAGCAGTTACCTGGAAATCTGATTCACATTGAGGTATGGCACGATGTATAGCAGTTACCTGGAAATCTGATTCACATTGAGGTATGGCACGATGGAATGCCAAGATGCATAGTTGTGTTCTCCTTGAGAAGATTACTTATAATTTAAGAAATAATTATGATACATTTTTTGCAAATTTGGCACCCATATTTACAAATTTCAGGCATAAATTTTTAGATGATCTTTGAATTTTAGGTACTTGTGTTAACCTTCTCCAAAGAATTAAATGGAATAAATATTGCAGATCTATGTGGTGAGTGGCACTTTCTTAGAAATATTTTCTGCTCTCCTTGATTTTCTTTCTTTTTTTTTCCTTTTCATTCTTGTCTTTTCTTTCCTTTTTCTTTTCTCCTCCTTTTTACTTTTGGGATTTCTAGGGTGAGAGGGGTTTGGGGGGACCATGAAGTGTATAATGGATTTATAATTTTTCTATTCGTATTTTTTCAATTTTGTAACTGACTCCATGTATGGACAAAAAATTCAAATAAAATATTCAAAAATAAAGAAAGTCTTGCAGGCATGATCTGCTTTATTTGTAATCATTTTCTCCTCCATCCATTGAAACTGTTGAGGTGTTTTCTTCTCAATGCCCAGTGACTTTAGTTTGTTACACCTCACCAGCAGAAATTAAGAGATGTACAAACAGATTAATTAAGTTTAACACAAAATTTATTAGCAAATGAACAATAATAGAGTTACTTTAATAAACTTAACTCCCAAACCTAACCCTTTATGGCAACTCTACATTAACACCAGATGTATGAGGGAAAAAAAACCCCAGACCATTACAGTCCAAGCCCAAAATGCCCCAAAAGAAAACTCCCAAAACAAAACCTCAAGTCAGTCACGTCAAGTCCGTCAGTCAAAGAAGAAACAGCTTGCAGAGTCTGGTCTCTAGGTTTGGGATTCTTAGTTTGGTTGCACGCTGGTCTTTTAGCTGGACGTGGAGACAGATGGCCGTGATTACTGTAGATTTATGACTTTCCTAAGTTTCAAATGAGGCAACAACTACCTTTGATTTCTTCACATGGGAATTTTCACCCAGTGACCTCCTAGTCACTACACGAGGTTCACGCCTCCAAAGCCCACTTTAGGGTTAACAAGTGACCTTCTGTCACAGAAGTCTTCCCCTCTAAACACCCTGTCTTGGGTCATCAAGTTACTCCTGGAAGGGGACTGGGGAAGCCCAGGTCCCTCTCTTTCTCTCTCTCACACACACACTCTCTCTAGATATCGGAATGTCGCAAACTGCTCTCAGTACAACAGTGCTGATACCCACAGACAAATAGCTCAGTCACCTTTTTCCCACTGAAACTACTGGGTGACAACACTGACAGACATTTACGGACAGCAGTGCTAGCGCTAGTGAATGAAGCAACACAGCCTTTTGTTTGCTGAAGCTCTGATTGAGGATGCACAC
Source organism: Narcine bancroftii (assembly GCF_036971445.1). Taxonomy (NCBI): domain Eukaryota; kingdom Metazoa; phylum Chordata; class Chondrichthyes; order Torpediniformes; family Narcinidae; genus Narcine; species Narcine bancroftii. Next base: position 102,903,602 of record NC_091473.1, read on the forward strand.
ACAGACCGACCATCTGACTGACTGCCCTCCGGCCATCTGACTAACCTGTTCAAAACTCAGTGCACTGGACTCTTCAACTGGCCCAGGATCTGTCTTCAGCTCTCCCGATTGGTAGAGAGAGGTTGACTACCGCAGGCACACTCTCTGCAAACTCGCCAGCTTCTAGAGTGTGGCTCTGGCGCACTTTTCCAGTGCTGTTTCAGCGCTTCCACACAGCTGTCAGTTTTCCCAGTGCTTCACAGCAGCGCATGATCTTCTCTCTCCTTGCATAGATTCAGTCCTGTCCCTGGACCAAAAATAAAATTGTCCAGGGTCCATAAGTTTTACCAAGGTTCCTTGGTGTTAGATTGCTTTCTGTGATACTGAGAATCTTGGGAGGAAACTGCAATGGATCATCTATCCACTGAACATAGTTGCAAATTCTTTAGCCCTCAGGTATTGGCCTTTACGATCACTCAGGGTACAGATGTTTTCGATGACTTCTCCTCCTCTTCCTTTTAGCTGTTTTATTTTCTAGTGCAAATCATGAGGGAAGTGACAGCCTGGCAGAATTTTATCTCATCCAGTTGTGGTGGGATTGCTTCTGCCTCACCAGCTTGACATCTTATTTTGATACAAGTCAAATGCTGGCCCCAGCATGTCTTTTGCACCCCTTGTGCCAGATTGGTAGTCATGGCAAGTGAGGGATATGCTAGGCTATCAGGTTACAGTTTCTGGTGGAATATTTTTCTGCTAATGTAGATAGTCAACACCACCTCAGATCTGGCAGATCTGTTCTGAAAGTTTTCTACTTGCACTATATAATAGTCCCATAAAACAATGGAGGATGTTGTCTGTGTGAAGGTATCTTTGCCTCCACACTGTGGCCATTCCTCATAATGCTATAATAACATGAATGTCTTTGCCTCCTTGCATTATGCTATTCTGGACTATTTTTATATTTAAAACTGAGCTTTAACATCTGTGTACAGATCACAAATAATTTTATTTGAGCTTTTGTGTTCATGATTGATTAATTGCCTTCATTGTGTTTGTCTTTTGGCCTTGTCAAGGAAATATTTAATCAATATATAGTTGAGCTTACCAAGTAGGGATGAAATTCTAAATCATTACATTATAACCATATAACCATATAACCATTTACAGCACGGAAACAGGCCATGTTGGCCCTTCAGTCCGTACCGGTTCACTTGAACAACTCCACTAGCTCCTCCGCAAACTTTTGAGGAAGTAGAGGCTTTCTTCATGATGCCATTGGTGTGTCATAAAGATAAAAAAATGAAAAATGGGAAAAGCTATGCTCCAGAACTATGAGAAATACAATAAACATGAGGTTACGCATGATACAATATGTTGCAGACTTATCAATTTGAATGTTTAATTAATTGTTTACTGATGAGATTTGATTGGGGTATAACAACCTAAGAACATAAGAAATAGGGGCAGGATGGGCCTACTCTGCTATTCAATGAAATCATGGCTAATCTGAAGCTAGACTCATCTCCACCTTCCTGACTTTTCTCCTTATCCCTTGTAAAAATATATCCAACCTTATCTTAAATATATTGGGCAGCGAATTCAATTGATTCACCACCCTTTGGGAAAAGCGGTTCCTCCTCATCTCCATCCTAAATCTACTACCCTGAATACTGAGGCTAGGTCCCCGGTTCTAGTTTCCGCTACCAATGGAATCAACTTAACTATCTTATCTATGCCTTTCATAATTTTATATGTTTCTTTAAGATCCTATCTCATTCTGGATTGTGGAGGCAAATGAAATGGTACATATTAAACAAATGTTCAGACAATCTTGGATGGGGAAACAAGTTACGGAAGATTGGTTCAGTGAGTTGACCTTGCCCACCGAGGCAGTCGTTTCCATTTGCTTATGTGCAAAACAAGGCTTTAAGTGAATTGTACTGTAACATAGTGGAATTGCTGCCTTATTAGGTCTAATTGTTGAATGTAGTGATGTGGTGCCAGTGCATCTTGTAGTCACCTAACTAAAAGATGAAGGTATCCTGCTATTGTCCCAGTCAGCACAGGGATTTCAATGACCGCCAGCAAGGCAGCTTAAATATCCTGGTCATTTGTGTTTGTTGAACTTAGTGGAAACTATATAGGCTAAAAATACTCCAAGCCAATTCAGTTAATAAGGTAATTATGTGATTGTGAAGCACTTTGGGGTGTACTGAGAACATGGAAATCACATTAAAAACATAAATATATTTTTATGATTTGTCTATAGCTCAGATTTTACAGTTAAGAGCCGAGGTTGACATTCACCTCACTGACTGCTGCCTGAAAATATTTAGCAATTTCTGGAGCATAGATTTTCATTAATTCAAATTACTTTGACTTTAACCATCCATTGGCAGAACAGAGAACCCCTCTAATACAGTGAAGAAATCTCACAAGTTGCAAACCAGATGTAGAAAACATGGATTATAATTCATATTATTGTTTTATGGAAATCAAGTTAAGGGTTGGTGCATGCTAATAGGATGAAGATGGAAGATTAAATATGGCAATTTGGTAATATGAAGCAGCAGGGAAAGATTGGCTCATTGCTCTGTCGATCATGCCTGACCTAATTTCTGTGAGTAAAAAAAAATTGTTCACAATTCCTATTTATAAGGCACTATTGCACTCATTGCATTTTCTTAAAGAAATTGCTTTTTGTTTAAGGCTAGGATTGTTTAATTTTTGTCAGTAGTTTTTCTTTTCTTTGAATGGACACGGTTTTCTGAATAAACTGTCTTTGGCTTTACAATTGACAATTTGCTGTGAGTCTAAAAATATACCCTCATTGGCTGAGACATTTTTGCAGTTGACAATTAAAAAAAAAAATCATAGAATTCCTTCAGAAAGAATGATCATTTTTAGTGCCAATGACAGAGGGGTGGGCTAGGGGAGGTTGCCTGATATAAAGCAGTAATAGCTCTGTACTACTAAACAATCTGAATCCCTGGGGGATAATATATTCAAGAGACTGCATAAGAGGTGAGGTTCACATCAACCACATGAACCATGATTTCAGCTGTATTCCCTGTGGAGCAAGGTGGGATTGCTGATGGCAATAATTGGATCTGTGCATTAATTGTATTGGTATGGATGCCAGAAGTTGCAATAAATTTTACACAATTTCACTGGTGGGTACTAATAATTACACTATCGTTGTAACTGCAACTCTGGGCTAATGTGTAATCACCAATTTCGCCAGTAAAATTGTTGCACTTCTATGGACTAAACACTTTACAATGAGCTGTAGCACATGATCAAATCTTTACAGTAATTATTAGTGGCATCACAGCAAAAAATTCTCTCATGCTCAAAGTTTGATATGCACATGAACAAAGCTCTGTGTGGCTTTGGGTAGTTGTAAAATGAAACTAAAAGTCACAACCAATGCTCTTAATATTTTCTTTCTTGTCTTAGAGTTAACTATTGTTTCCTCTCCTGGAAATTTTCTATCAAAGACTTATGTTCCCCAACCCAAATGTATGTAACCTACAGTAAGAAAGAGGCAGAAGACCAGAGAGAACTTAAGAACTGGTCCCGTTCCCAGTAGAGGACAACCTTTGAAGTTTTTCGCCAAAATCTTGCCCTTCTTTCTCCACTCAACTCAAAGCAAGAAGAAAACTCATCTTGTGAGAAGTGTCATCCATTTGTCTTGTTTTTCTCTTTCCCATTGGATGGCATTATTTGTGAGGTGTAATTTGCTGGAAACTGGAATTGATTGTGGCACTGTGATGTCAGGATGTCCATAAAACATAGGGGCAGAAATAGGCTATTCAGTCCATTGAGTCTACCCCACCATTCAATCATAAAATGATTTATATTCCCACTCAGCTCAATTGCTCAGCCATCTCCCAACAACCTTTGATACCCTGGGTAATCAAGAACCTATTAATCTCTGCCTTTAATACACCCAATGTCCTGGCCGACTCAGCCACCGGTGGCAACAAATTCACCACCCTCTGGCTGAAGAAATTCCTCCACATCTCTGTTCTAAGTGGACACCTTCAATCTTGAAGTTGTGCCCTCTTGTCGTACAAGTCACCACCATGGGAAACAACCTTTCAACATCTACTCTGTCCATATCTTTCAACAATCAAAATATTTCAATAAGATTCTCCCCTCATTCTCCTAAATTCCAATGAGTACAGGCCAAGAGCCTTCAAACGTTCCTCATATGATCACCCTTTGATTCCCGGAATCATCCTTGTGAACCTTCTCTGAACCCTTTCTAACATCAGAATATCCTTTCTTAAACGAGGAGCTCAAAACTGCTCACCAACTCCAAATGAGCCTCAACATCACATCTCTGCTCTTGTACTCTATTCCTCTTGAAATGGATGCCAGCAATGCATTTGTCTTCTTCACCACCGACTCAACCTACAAGTTTACCCTCAGGATTTTAAAAAAAATTAGACATACAGCACAGTAACAGGCCATTTCAGCCCATGAGTCCATGCTGCCCAATTGATCTACACTCCCGGTGCATCTCAAATGGTGGGAGGAAACTCAAGCCCCTGGGGAAAACTCACACAGACATAGGGAGAATGTATAAGCTCCTTATGGACAACATGGGATTTAAACCCCGGTCCCTATTGCTGGCGCTGTAAAGACATTGCACTAACCGCTATGCCAACCATGCCACCTTCATCCAAAGATTTATCTTCTTAAATTAGGACAGAAACTAAGTTAAGGATGAATAAAATCAATAAGTTGAATTGGACATCTAAAGAGAAAGGAAAGGGTGGTTTCATGGATTTGGGGTAGTTCAATGCTTTAAAAATAACACCACAATGAAAGCCTGAAGTCAACCTACTATCCTGGGAAAGAGTGAGTTGTCCACTTCAATAAGACAATTTCTTATTCAGGACAATATTAACAGAAGCCTGGAGCTTTACCCAAGAGCACATAGATTTTCTGGAACTCATCAATGAAACCATGCAGAAAGTGTATCACAAGATGGGCCGTGGTGTATCCAATCTCCATACGATTTTTATGCTTTATGTTGTGAGATGGTTCTTCATAGAAGTTGTTCCAGATGGAAGATTTGAAAACACTGGAACTATTTTTTTTATAGCCACGAGAGAGAAGTTTGAAAACAATGTCATGTTGCTTGTAAGTTTTGACAGTCTCTGTTGCCAAATCAGCATAATTATCATTTAGGATGCCTTCCTTTGGAGTCAAAGAATTCCATGATTGAAACAGCTGGGATCTCAGGAGCACCATGAGGATCCTCAGTGACTTTCTGTGTAATGTAGGGAAGAAAGTGGTGCAGTTCCTCTGGGGGACAGGGCCTCTTCTGCCCTCATGAGCGACATGCTTGATCTCAACAATGGCCACACCTTTTGCCCACTGCTTCAGCAGATCTTTCTGGAGCAGGCTGCTCATGGCAAAAGAGGATTTCAACGACCCCAGAAAGGTAGATGCCCAAGTGGACATGCTATGGGCGGCAAAGAGAGACGCCTGTGTTATGCTGGAACAGGTGAAGATGCCTTGACAGCAGCGACCAGACAGGAAACCCACCAACCAACCTACCACACAAGCGACAGACCCCACTGGTGAGCAATACTGTTTTTACATTCAACGGTGAAGTCCCGAAGCCAGTCAATGCTGCTTTTCCACACATTCCAGGGAGGTGCCAAAGCCGGCCATCATTGATGGCTGCAATGAGTGGCCAACTACAGAGCCAGGATTCCCTATTGGGCTGTTGCTTCCTGGTCAATACCAGGACCCAAATCAGCATCCATCCCCCATCCAGCTTCAAGGCAAGCAGGGGGAAGGTGGGCCAAAATCTATGGGTGGCCAATGACTCTAATATCCAGATGTTCAGCACCTGCACAATTCCCCTTTACATCGGGGATGAACGTTTCACATGGAAGTTCACAGTGGCGGCCGTGAAGCAACTGGTACTGGGCGCCGACTTCCTCAGGGCCAACTCCTTGCTGGTGGACATTAACGAGCATTGGCTGGTACATGCTCGGACTTTCCAAACCCTCTCGTTCAGTGGAACTGAACTTACTGCCTCTCACCTGCACTTGTGAGCAAATGTGAGGTTATCCATTTTGGGGGAAATAATAGGAAAGCTGAGTATTATTTAAATGGAGACAAGCTAGGGAGTGGGGAGGTGCAAATGGATCTGGGTGTACTTGTTCACCGGTCACTGAAGGCTAACATGCAGATTCAGAAAGCTGTGAAGAAGGCAAATGGCATGTTGGCTTTCATAAAGAGGGGATTGGAGTATAGGAACAGAGACGCCCTTCTGCAGTTGTACAGGGCCCTGGTGAGACCCCACCTGGAGTATTGCGTCCAGTTCTGGTCTCCAATTTTGAGGAAGGACATATTAGCTATAGAGGGTGTGCAGCGCAGATTTACAAGGTTAGTTCCAGGGATGGCGGGGTTGACATATGCTGAAAGGCTAGAAAAACTGGACTTGTATCCGATGGAATTTAGAAGGATGAGGGGGGACATGATTGAGGTATACAAAATTATCAGGGGGATAGACAGGGTGAAGTCGGATTACTTGTTCCCAATGATGGGGGAGACGAGGACTAGAGGGCATAGTTTAAGAATACAGGGTAGGCCCTTTAGGACGGAGATGAGAAAACATTTTTTTACCCAGAGAAGTGTGAATCTGTGGAATGGTCTGCCACAGAGGGTGGTAGAGGCAGATTCGCTGATTATGTTCAAAAGAGAGTTAGATAAGACTCTAGTGGGCAAAGGAGTTAAAGGTTATGGGGATAAGGCTGGAAAGGGGTACTGATAGTAGTGATCAGCCATGATCTGTAAAATGGGGGTGCTGGCTCGACGAGCCGAAGGGCCTACTCCAGCTCCTACTGTCTATTGTCTATTGTCTTGGTGAGTACTGTCGATAATGAATTAACTTGAATCCTAGCAGAATTCCCCTCATTCCCACTACACCTCATTTCATCTCGGTGGAGCCAAAACATGTGGTGAAGCACAAAATTGTCACAGAGAGCCCTCCCCCTGAGAAACTCAACCTGGCTAGAGAGGAGTTTCACAAGATGGAGGGACTTGGCATTGTGTAGTGCTCTGAGAGCCCATGGGCCTCCACTCCCCTCCATATGATACCAAAGGCAGCAGAGGGTTGGAATCCTTGTAGAGACTATTACCACCTTAATGAGGCCACCACCACCTGCAGGTATCCCGTGCCCCATATCCAGGACTTCACTAACCTGCAAGGGGCATGGATATTTTCTAAGGTGGACATCATCAGATCCCAATCCACCCTGATGACATTCCAAAAACTGCCATTATAATCGCCTTTGGTTTGTTTGAATTCCTCTGCATGCTCTTTGGGTTAAAAAAATGCAGCTTAAACCTTCCAGAGGTTAATGGATGCAGGGCAATTCGTCTTCATTTTTTTAGATGATATTTTGGTAGCCAGCCACAACTGCACCACTCAGTTAAGACTATTGTGCTCCAGACTAAGTGAGTTTGGCTTAACCATCAATCTGGCCAAGTGCCAGTTTGGCCAAGAGACAATTGATTTCCTGGGGCATCTCATTGACCAACATGGGGCCAGGCTATTACCTGCAAAAGTGGACACCATTCAGTCCTTCCCTAGACTATTGACTGTGAAGGGCCTGCAAGAGTTCACAGGTATGGTCAATTTCTATCACCGCTTTATACCAGCAGTGGCCTGCATCATGAGCCCATTAGTCCCCCTCATGACAGGGCCCAGAGAGACCTAGGGGTACTTGTACACCAGTCTCTGAAGGCGAGCATGCAGGTAGAGCAGGCGGTTAAAAAGGCAAATGGTATGTTGGCCTTCATATCAAGAGGGTTTGAGTATTGGAACAAGGATACCTTACTGCAGCTGTACAGGGCCTTGGTGAGACCACACCTGGAGTATTGTGTGCAGTTTTGGTCACCTTATCTAAGAAAGGATGTTCTTGCAATGGAGGGAGTGCAGAGACGATTCACCAGGCTGATACCTGGAATGGCAGGAATGACTTATGAGGAAAGATTGAGCAAATTGGGATTGTACTCGCTGGAGTTTAGAAGATTGAGAGGGGATCTCATAGAGACATATAAAATTCTGGCAGGACTGGACAGAATGGATGCAGATGGGATGTTTCCAATGATGGGAAAATCCAGAACCCGGGGCCATGGTTTGAGGATAATAGGCAAACCATTTAGGACCGAGATGAGGAGGAATTTCTTTACCCAGAGGGTGGTGAATCTGTGGAATTCATTGCCACAGAGGGCAGTAGAGGCAGGTTCATTAAATATATTTAAGAGGGAATTAGATCTATTTCTTCAGTATAAGGGTATTAAAGGTTACGGAGAGAAGGCGGGGACGGGGTACTGAACTTTAAGATCAGCCATGATCTTGTTGAATGGTGGAGCAGGCTCGAAGGGTCGAATTACCTACTCCTGCTCCTATCTTCTATGTTTCTATGTTTCTATGGCCCAAGAAGAACATTGAAAGGAGGCGGCTGAAGCTTTCCAGGAAGCTAAATACGCCTTGGCCAATGCCACCCTTCTTGTGCACCCAACTGCCCTCATTGTGGACGCCTCCAGCACAGAGGTCAGGGGGATACTTGAGTAACTGGTTAACGGACAGTGGCAGTTGCTGGCCTTTTTCAGTAAATATCTCAGGCCACCAGAGCTCAAGTACAGTGCCTTTGATAGGGATCTGTTAGCACTATACCTGGCAATTCAGCATTTCTGCTACTTCCTGGAGGGCAGGAAGTTCAAAATTTTCACAGATCACAAACCATTCACTTTTGCTTTCAGCAAGGCTTCAGACCCGTAGTCAGCCAGGCAACAGTGGCATCTGTCCTATATGTCTGAATTCTCAATGGACATTGAGCACATCGCCGGCAAATCTAACGTGGTAGCCAAAGCTCTATTATGACCGGCCATACTAGTGGTGCATGCCCCCGCTCCAGGCATTGACTACATGACACTGGCTGAAGCACTGGCAAGCAGACCCCGACATACCTGCGTACTGAACAGCACTCACTGACTAGAGGATGTCCAAATCACCCCAGGTACCCGTACACTGATGTACAATACCTAGACTGGTAGGCCTCGCCTCATCATTCCGGCTGTGTGGAAAAGGCAGGAATTTAGAAGAATGGGGGGGAAGGGGAGATTCTCATTGAAACATTTCAAATGTTGAAAGGCATGGATAGAGTAGGTGTAGAAAGGTTATTTCCCATGGCGGGAGAGTCTAGGACAAGAGGGCACAACTTCAGGAGTTAGAGCAGAAATGCATTAGCCAGAGGGTGGTAAATCTTATGCTACAGGTGATTGTGGAGGCCAAGTGATTGGATGTATTTAAGACAGATTGATTCTTGATTAGCTGGGGCATTAAAAGTTATGGGGAAAAGACCGGGCAGTGGAGTTAAGCAGGAATGTGAATCAGCTCTTGTTTGAATGGTGAGGCAGGCTTGATAGACTGAATAGCCCATTTCTGATCCTATATCTTATGGAACAGCAGCAATGAAACCTAGAAGTGGTATAGGAAAAGTCAGATGTATCATTGACAAGCCACCAGATTGCTAAAAATAAACCTTGTCTGTCCAAATAGATATGGAGATGTTCTTTGATATATACCTGCTAGGATCTCATGAATGGCAGGATGTTTATACACAGCACTGAGAAATAGATAATGTGGACCTGCAAGAGACCCAGTAGTGAAACAACAAACTCCTCAGATGATGAAGAGAACAATTGAGATGCAGGAGGAGGAGGACAGAAAATAAATGTTGAGCAGGTAAAGAATGAACCATATTCTGCCTAGGATGCCGAGAGGTGTCCATCATAATCATGTTTTATCAGGCTCCATTAGTCTATCTTTCTCACAGAGGGGTGCCAAACCATTTCGCAGGCACCCTTTGCTCATTTGCCATTGCCCTCCAGTTAAAAGGCCAATTATAGACTCTATCCAAAAATGTTTCAGATAAGGAGTGAGGTGAGCAAGTAAAATTAATATGTAAATAACTGTAACTTAATGCTTTCAGATTATGGCAAAAACCTATGCACATAACTTGTGCAAATGACAACATGTACTGTACTTTTCCTCAGTGAAACATTAATGTAGTACAGTGGTTTTCAAACTGCCCCCCTAAACTCACATTCCACCTTAAGCAAACCCTTTGCCATAAGTGCTCTGTGATTAGTAAGGGATTGCTTAAGGTAGTATATGAGTGGGGGAAAAAAAGGTTGAGAACCACTGCTCGAGACCCAATTGTTACTAAAATACTTTGCTTGAGAAAAATTGGCATTGGCTCATTTCCTTTAGAGTTATGAAACCGTGCACATAATGAGTCAGTTAGATACGATTAAAACAGTGGTTTTCAAACCATTTTCTTTCTACTTACATACCACCTTAAACAAACCCTTACTACTCACAGAGCACTTATGGCATAGGGAATAATTAAGGTGGAATGTGAGTGGGGGGGGGGGGTCAGTTTGAAAACCATTGATGTAGTACAGCCTCTACAGCTTCATCACAGGTTGAGGGAGGCTGCTGAGGCTGGTGAGATGCTTTTGGATGACATCCTTTCTGTGAGCACCTCACCATGATTGCTTTACCTAAATTGTTCAGAAAAAACCATTAAACAGCATATGGCTGAGGTGGAGTAATTTTAAGAAGAAATGCTTTGAGTAAATATCCCTCTTCTGTGGACTCTTACACTGCCTTCTATCTTGAGGTCCTCTTGCACTTTCCTGTCAGAATGAATTGTGCATGACTTTGTTGCAGGCCAATTGCTTGCTGAATAGTTGTGAAGTTGAACATGATAATACGTGTCCGCTCTTGTTCAAGGTTTACATGAATGTTCCATGAAGATGGCCGATCTTTCCATGGAGTGTATCATCAGTCTCTTTGAAAACATTTCCAATGCACAGGGATAATGCACAATTGGGCTTAAAGAGTATCCTGTTTGAGATTGAACTCCAAGGTTCAGCACCTGTATTCAGCTGAACAGAGCTTGAACAGTCCTGTTCCCTCTGCAAACTTTTCACTGCTGCTCCATGCACTACTATCAGTTGATGTCCTCCTGTGATGTGTAGTTCACTAGATGGACAACCCAAACACCAGTCTTGTCAGCCAAACCTGACTGTGTGAGTTAAAGCTAAAGCATGATGATGACCCTGGATCCTGCAGAAGGTGTATCCTCCAAGAGAGCAGCCTTTAGTAAGTAGGAGTCATCTATTGTCATTGCTTCCCTGCCATACATTCTCATTGTATGAGGTCAAAGATATGAATTGACCTGTCAAGATAAGATGGTTTAGGATTATCATGTGGCTTTTTTTTTTAATTCACTGACTGCACTTGTGAATGCTGTATGGACTGTGACAGTCTGATATTGAATTCCATTACTGGGTAAATGTTGTGACTGGTTAGTAAATTATATTATTACTTTGGCCCTGTGAAATACTAGTCCTAATTGTCTGTGATGACATTTGTTTGTACCTACGGTGCAAAGGTAGCAATTTGTTGATGATAATTTGGACATTGGTAGTGAGATCCCATCTTCATGGAGTTAACATGAATGGTGTGAGATATCCATAAGTTGTCAGAGCCCTCAGCTTGTGGGTTATTTTATCCTGCCACTAATTGCTGGATAGTTTACTCATCTAAATCAAAATTGGTGGTGACTATGAACCCACCATTATTTTTCTAACAAGTACCTGAACTGTCCCTTTCACATCAGCATATCAACATATTTGGTTCATTGAGACCATGCAAACCTCTAGAAGAGTAATTAAATCAGTCTTACCTCCCTCTTCCCTTTGCTCCGTAAATTTTATTTCTTTCAAATGCCTACCAATTTCCTTTTGGAAGATTCAAGATTCCATTATTATCATGTAATAAAAACAGTGCATGGAAACAATAAAAATATTACATGGAATTTGCTTTCATCTGCTGTAAGGCAGACAGATTCACCATCAGTAAATATTGCCTGAAGCGCCTCTTACAGTTAGAGAAAGAGAAGCAAAAGAGAGATCCCTCAGAGTCACTGAGTGTCTGTGGATTTGCCTCCAGCGCTGCTGCAGATTCCGCAGTCCAGTCCAAACCATCAGCAGCATGAGCTCCAGATCCTAACCTCTGACACTATCAGGAAACCTTCAGTGCCTTTGCCACCCGCTTGCGTCCCTGTTCCAATAACCGATACCTCTTCAGTGAGTCTCAAGCCAGCCCCTAGCTGACCGCTGCCTGGTGTGAATCCCTCGGCCGCAGTCGCCCGCAGCCTGCGCGGGGTTCCTCGCCTCGAGTCACCAAAAGCCTACTGCCTGTGCTTTCTTCAGTCGTCCGCCACCATTGTCACCATCCTTGGGTTGTCTCCTCTGCTTCTCCTTCTCTAACAGTGGGTGTCCTCCCTGTTTTCTGGTGCCCTGTACCAGTCCTCTGCTTCCCCGGAGTCTGCATCCCCTCATGGGTGCTGCTGAACATAGGCACCTCCATCTTGGGTGCAGACCCCATAGATTCACTACTCTCTGGGAAAAACAGTTTTTCCTCATCTCTGTCTTAAATCTACTCCCCTGAATCCTGAGGCTGTATCTCCTAGTTCTGATCTCACCTACCAGAGAAAACAATTTTCCTGCTGCTATCTTTTCTATCCCTTTCATAATTTTATATGTTTCTCTAAAACCTCCTCTCATTCTTCTGAATTTGAGCGAGTATAATCCCAGGCCATTTAGCCTCTCCTCATAGGTCAACCCCATCATCTCCAGGATCAAACGGTGAGCATCCTCTGGACTACCTCCAAGGCCAGTATATCCTTCCTCAAGTATAGAGACCAGAACTGCACACAGTACTCCAGGTGCAGCCTCGCCTGTACCTTGAACAGTTGCAGCATGACCTCCCTGCTCTTGAATTCAATTCCTCTAGCAATGAAGGCCAACATTCCATTTGCCTTCTTAATAACCTGCTGTACCTGCAATCCAACTTTTTGTGATTAATTCACAAGCACTCCCAAGTCCTTCTGCACTACAGCATGCTGCAGTTTTTCACTATTTAAATAATAACCTGCCCTTCTATTTTACCTAACAAAGTGGATGACCTTGCATTTACTAACATTTTAGTCCACCTGCCAGATCTTTTCCCACTCACCTAATTTAACTCTATCCTTCTGCAGCCTCTCCACATCCTCTGAATAATTTGCTTTTCTATTGAATTTGGTATCATCTGCAAACTTGGCTACACTACACTCTGTCCCCTCTTCCAAATCATCAGTGTAAATGGTGAACAGCTGCGGGCCCAGCACCGACCCCTGCAGCCCCCCACTTACCACTGTCTGCCAATCAGAAAAAAAATCATCCTGACTCTCTACCTTCTGTCAGATAACCAATCCTCAATCCATCCCAATATACATCCCCGATTCCATTCAACTGTATCTTATTGATAAGTCTCTTGGGTGGCACCTTATCAAACGCCTTCTGGAAATCCAAATATACAACATCAATCTGTCCCCTCCATCTACTGCATCCATTATATTCTCAAAGAACTCCAGCAAGTTTGTCAAACAAGACCTGCCCATTCTGAATCCATGCTGCATCTGCCTGATGGATCCGATTCATTCTAAATGTCTCGCTATTTCATCCTTAATGACAATTTCAAGCATTTTCCTGACTACAGACATTAAGCTAACTGGCCGATAGTTACCTGTCTGCTGCCTACATCCCTTTTTAAAAGGTTGCTTGACATTTTCTGTCTTCCAATCTGTTGGGACCTGCCCAATGTCCAGAGAATTTTGGTAAATGACTACCAATGCATCGACTATAACTCCTGCCATTTCCCTCAGTACCCTAGGATGCATCCCATCAGGACCAGGGGATTTGTCCACCTTCTGTCCCATTAGTTTTCTCATCACTATCTCTTTGTAACAATTATTTTAAAAAGGCCCTCACCTCCCTTCGCATCCCTATCACCACTCTTTGGCATACTGGACGTGTCTTCCACCATGAAGACTGATACAAAATATTTGTTCAATGCCTCGGCCATTTCCTCATTACTCAATATCAATCTCTCTTTCTCATCTTCCAAGGGACCTGTGCTGATTCTAGCCACCCTCTTCTCATTTATATATTTATACATTTTTTTGCTATCTGTTTTTATATTTGGTGCTAATTTACCTTCATAATCCTTTTTCCCTTTCTTATTTCTCCTTTGTTGCCTTTTAAAGTTTTCCCAATCCCTTTGTTTCCCACTACTCTTGGCTACTTTGTGCCCATGAGCTTTTAATTTTATACTTTCCTTTATTCCATTAGTTAACCAAGGGTGACTCTTCCCTCTCTTACTTCCCTTATTTTTAACGGGAGTATATTTTTGTTGCGCACTGTGAAAAATCTCTTTGAGAGCCTTCCATATTCCTCAACTGTTCTGCCAACTAGCCCATGCCACCCAAATACCCCAATTAACCTAAGCCCTCATATGTTTTGAAATGTTGGAGGAAACCAGAGCACCCAGAGGAAACCCATGCAGATATGGGGAGAATATTCAAACTCCTTACAGACAGCACTAGATTTGAACCCAGGTCACTGGCGCTGTAAGAACGCTACATTAACCTCTGCGCTATCTATCATGGGAGGGGATTAAAAAATGGACTGAGAGAAATATCCCACTGACAATGACTTCTCAAAATAGAGGAGGATTTAGTATGAAAATTAGAACTGAGTGCATCAGAAGCACATCGAGGCCCATTATATAAGTGGCAGGAGAGCACCACCACCTACCCACCCACTCTTCCCAACAGTCCTACCTCCTGCCCAACTTGTAGAAGCATCTTTGGTTCCCATGTTACCTATCAGTCCCTTTGACCATCTCCAAACTCACATGAATGGGGTGGAACTAAGTCACCTTTCATTCCAAGGGACTGCTTAATTAGCGGTGTTAGTAAAAACGCAACAAATTCATGTGCACCACTTCCCATTGTATGGCACCTCCCCTGTTTCTGGGGAAGGTTGGAAGGTCCCTCTGGTCTCTCCATCACCACCTCCCTGAGCAATCTGGGAGGAAAGCCACCTGCATTGGGCAGTGTATGCACTCAAAACAGAATTAATCTTTCCAGTACATCCTGTTAATCAATTCACACTTCACCCATTGCTTCTACCACCTCCTCTACTGCTATGCTCTCACCATTCTCTTAGAAAACAGATGCAAAACCATTAAATATCCTCACCATTTTGCCCTGCATCTTTAAGTAGGGATAGCCTTTTATGACATTGTAAGCACTCACTTCCTAATAAGTTCTGCATTTCCCATTTTCTTTTTGGTTTTTCCAAGAAATTAGAAGCAATATGTTGCTCACAATAATAAACTATCTTTGGATTATATATTTGTGCAAATTAATATTCTGAAATATATGGTTTTCATCATTTTGATGCAATAATACTGTAATATTCACTGATAAATATGGATAAGCATAGATAACAGTGACTCCCTTTTAATTGCAGACAACCACGTATGTTTACAGAAAATGACAGGGAGTCAAAGGATATCTATATTACTTTATGGCTGAGGGACTGAGATTACTCGAACCTGCATTGGTAACTGGATTGAAGAAGTTAATATTTTTTTCTATTCTGATGTGTTGCTTTGTAATAAAGATTAAAACAACATAATTGCTCCTACTTCTGAAAATGTTTTGCATCCTGGAGATTTTCAATGCCTTTGCTAAGCCTAGAGCGATCAAAACAACTGTCAGAGCATTGCATGAACTTGGTTTCTTTATCCCCCTGGATATTTCACTTTCCCTCATGCGGGAATCTAGAGGTTCCCTTACATTCTGCTTGCAAAGCTTGTAGGCTTGTAATATTTTTCAGACTTGTGTACATGATTTAAATTTAGATCCTGACACCTCTTCCCCTTGATCTTGCCACTTGAATGTTGAGCAGCACTAGGAAATAAACTGTTCTTCTGGCTCTCCTACTCTTGCCATCACTTCCTATGGCTCCTATCATATTTGTGTAGAAGGACTGAAATATAATGGTGTGTTTTCAAAGTAACACTCAAGTCAGGAGATCAACACTGAGACATTAAATAAAATGTGATTACATGATTGAGAAATTTATATACACTTAAAAAGAAAAGATAACTTCAAATTTTAAGATGGCATAAATCAAGGGATTGGGAGCAAGATGTAATGAACAAAGGGGACATTCTTTCCAAAGCAAACTGTTGATTTGGGTGTTGAGATTGAAGTTCGTCAGAGGCTGATAACTCAAACGACTGGACTCAAACAACTTTTGGTGACTGGCTTCAATTTTAACTATGTATCAATTAAACAAATGTAGACATCCACCTATCTTTCAGAAAGTTCCACTGAAACACCTTTGAAGTTTGCCAATCTTGTAAGATAAGAAATGTGACAGTAGGAACACAGCAAGATCCACTCACACAACAATGGGAAAATGAGCAATCTGTTCCAGTAATGTTGAGTGGGGAATTTTTAAAAAATAGCCAGGAGATCCAGGATAATTCCTCTGTTCTTTTTCAAAATTGGGCCATGAATCTTTTCACCTGAGTGCAAACAATGTCTTTGTTTAATGTCTCATCCAAAAGTCAGTACTCAGGCAGTGCAGCAATCTCTTGGTGCTAATCTGAAATGTCAGCCTAAACCTCTGTGTTCACATTCTAAACTTGAGGCAGATAAACTAAACAAACACTTGGTTTCTGAGAGCTTCACTTAGTGGTGAATTTAATTAATGTTTCTCTCTAAAGATGTTATGAATAACTAATAAGCTGCTAAAATTCAGCAATCCTACCTGTTGTTTTAAATTAAGTATTCTTCAATAGTTATTGCAGCTGGTATTTGAGATAAGGTGCAAATTCCCTTGTGTGAACGCAAATGGCTTTATTTGACAATTAATGTCGCTGTACATGTGGAATTGGCAAGGTTTAGAAATAAAATAAAGAGTGGGGTCAGAATAATGTATTATGCTTCATTTGACATGCAGGAATTCTGTATCCCCAGTCAACAATCCTGTTGTTGGTAATCATTAACAGAAATAAATTTTGCAGAAAATGGATGGATGAAGGGATGATGCTAAAATGGTCCAAAGTGCCCCCTATAAGGAATTCTTTTGATTTGCCACAGCCACCAGGTAATTGATCATCTTTGACCTGGTGTTATTCATTTTTGGGGTTGATAATGCTAGAATAGAGAGTAAACTCAGAAGTGGTTCAATTTGCACAAATAGCAGAGAGAAATGAAGGCTGAAGATGGGTTGCAGTGGGTGCATTCGGGCTATATAACAGATAGGTATCATATCAATAAAGTACATAACTTCATAAGATGCTTCTGTTGGAAATGATTTATTTTAATTTGTTTGCATTTATCTTGTGCTTCTCATTAACACTTTTAATCAAAAATTCTTTCCTATATTTTTCTGCTAACTGAAAATTGCACAACCTCAGGTTTGCAGGTCATCAGCAATTCTGACAGACGTTACAGTTACACAATGTGGAGTAAACTCATAAATTTCGCAATTCACCAAAACATTTGCATTATGAATTTTGTAACTGGAAATATTTGAGTAATATTTGTGAAATAAAAAGTTGTAAGCTTTTTTTAATTAATGTGATAAAGTTTGATAACATAAGCTGCTGTATGCAAATATAGAAGCAATATCATTCACAGTGATAAACTCGTATGGTACTGAAATGTTGACTCTCAGTAGAAGAATGCTCAGATTCTAAGTTGGACAGTAGCAATGTTAAGTGTTGTCTGCAGTACATAACAACATAAGAAAAAGGAGCAGAAGTTTGCCCATCGAGCCTGCTCTACCATTCAATAAAATCATGGCTGATCTGATCTTGACTCAACCCCACCAACCTGCCTTTTCCACATATTCCCTTAATTCCTTTTTTTTAATGTAAAAATCTATCTAACTGAACCTTGAATATGTTTAATGAAGTAGTCTCAACTGCTTCCCTGGGGAGAGAATTCCATAGATTCACTATTCTCTGGGAAAACCAGTTATTCCTCATCTCCATCTTAAATCTACTCCCCTGAGTCTTGAGGCTGTGCCCCTGGTTCTGGTGTCACCTATCAGTGAAAACAATTTTCCTGCCTCCATCTTATCTATCCCTTTCATAAATGTATATGTTTCTATAAGATCTCCTCTCATTCCTCTGAATTTGAGTGGTATAATCCCAGGCAATTTAGTCTCTCCTTGTAGGTCAACCCCCTCATCTCTGGGATCAACCTGGAGAACCTCCGCTGTACTGCTTCCAAGGCCAGTATATCCTTCCTCAAGTATAGAGACCAGAACTGCACACAGTATTCCAGGTGTGGCCTTACCAGTACTTTGTATAGTTACAGCATGGCGTCCCTGCTCTTGAATTCAATTCCTCTAGCGATAAAGGCCAACATTCTATTTGCCTTCTTAATAACTTGCAACCCAACTTTTTGAGATTCATGCACAAGTCCTTCTGCACTACAGCATGCTGCAGTTTTTCACTATTTAAATAATAACCTGCTCTTCTATTTTACCTAACAAAGTGGATGACCTTGCATTTACTAACATTGTACTCCATCTGCCAGATCTTTGCCCACTCACCTAACTTAACTATATCCTTCTGCAGCCTCTCCACATCCTCTCTACAATTTGCTTTTCCACTCAATTTTGTATCATCTGCAAACTTGGCTACACTATACTCTGTCCTCTCTTCCAAATCATCAATGTGAACAGTTGTGGGCCCAGCACTGACCCCTATGGTACCCCACTTACCACTGTCTGCCAATCAGAAAAACACCCATTTATCCTGACTCTCTGCCTTCTGTCAGTTAACCAATCCTCAATCCATGCCAATATACTTCCCCGACACAGGCCACAAACCCTTGACTAACGTGCTGAGCAAGGTCTCGGACCCTTGGTTGGCAAGACAGCAACGGCACCTCTCCTACATATTGGAATCCACCATGCATATCCATTCATCTGTATCTTATTGATAAGTCTCTTGTGTGGCACCTTATCAAATGCCTTCTGGAAATCCAAATATACAACCTCAACCTGTTCCCCTCTATCAACCATTATATCCTCAAAGAACTCCAGCAAGTTTGTCAAACAAGACCTGCCCTTTCTGAATCCATGCTGCATCTGCCTGATGGAACCCTTTTTTTCTAAATGCCTCGCTATTTCATCCTTAATGGGAGCTTCAAGCATCTTTCCAACTACAGACATTAAGCTAACTGGTCGATAGTTATCCAACTTCTGTCTACATCCCTTTTTAAAATGTTGCTTGACATTTTCTGTCTTCCAATCTGCTGGAACCTGCCCAATATCCAGAGAATTTTGGTAAATGACTACCAACACATTGACTAAAACGTGCACCATTTCCCTCAGTACACTGGGATGCATCCCATCAGGACTAGGGGATTTGTCCAACTTCAGTCCCATTAGTTTGCCCATCACTATCTCTTTGTAACAATGATTTTATCAAGGTCCTCACCACCTTTCGCATCCCTAACATACGCTGGATGTGTCTTTCATTGTGAAGACTGACACAGAATATTTGTTCAATCCCTCGGCAATTTCCTCATTACTCAATATCACTCTGCCTTTATCATCTTCCAAGGGACCTATGTTGACTCTAGTCACTGCTTCTGATTTATATATTTATAAATTTTTTTGCTATCTGTTTTTATACTTTGTGCTAATTTACCTTCATAATCCTTCTTCCCTTTCCTTATTTCCTGTTTAGTTGTCCTTTGTTGCATTTTAAAGTTTTCTCATCCTTCAGTTTCCCACTACTCTTGACTACTCTGTACACGAGCTTTTAATTTTATACTTTCCTTTATTTCCTTAGTTAACCAAGGCTGACTCTTCCCTCTTTTACTGCCCTTATTTTTAACGGGAATATCTTTTTGTTGAGCACTGTGAAAAATCTCTTTGAAAGTCTTCCACTGATCCTCAACTTTTCTGCCAACTAGCCTGTGCTCCCAGTCCACACTGACCAATTCCTCCCTCGTCCTGTTGTAGTCTCCCCTGTTCAAGCATAATAGTTAGATCTAGTTTTAGATCTAACTTTTGCACCCTCCATCTATATGAGAAATTCAATCATACTATGATCGCTTTTTCCAAGAGGGTCCCTAACTACTAGATTGTTAATTTTACCTTTCTCATTGCATAATACAGGATCTAAAGTAGCATTCTCCCTTGTTGGTTCCTTAACATGCTGTTCAAGAAAGCTATCATGGTTGCATTTTATGAAGTCATCCTCCATACTACATCGACCAACTTGATTTTCCCAATCTACAAGGAAGTTAAAGTCCTCCATTCTTACATGCCTCAGTTATCTCACGGTTAATTGCCTGTTCCACTGTGCTATTGTTATTTGGTAGGTGATAGACAACTCCCATCAGTGATTTTGTTCCTTTTACAATTCTTAATCTCTATCCAGACTCGACATTCTGCTCCTTAGATCTTATATCATCTCTCCATATTGCCCTGATCTCATCATTAATTAAGAGTGCCACCCCACTTTCTTTTCCCTTCTGTCTATCTTTTCATATTACGCGCTGCCCTTGAATATTTAATTCCCAATCATGCCCACCTTGCAACCATGTTTCTGTGATGGCCAGTAAATCATATGCGCTTCAAGTTCCCTAACCTTGTTTCTAATACTATGGGCATTCAGATAAAGTTCCCTTATGCTCATTGTCCTTTTAGAATCTAGTGACCTCTGCATCTTTTGCTTTAACTTTTCTGCCCTCTATTTTTCTTTTTCTCTTTTCTAACTCTAGCTTTGTCTATGTACCACCTTCCTCATTTTATCTTTGTAGGATCCCATTAGTTTAAACCTTCTCTAACAGCACTAGCAAACAATCTCCCGAGGACATTGATCCTGGCCCTGCCAAGATGTAGATTTTAGACCATCAGTTTGTACTGATCCTACCTGTCCCAGAGCTGGTTCCAATGCCCCAAGAAACTGAGTCTTCCCTCCCGCACCACCGTTCAAGCTATTTCTACTCTGGCTAGCTCATGGCACCGGTAATAATCCTGAGATTATTACTTTTGCAATTGGAGGGAAGATGAATTCCCCAAGATAATCCAGTCTAGTCAACAGACCACAATGATTAGAAGTTTTATGTTTGGAATTTTATTCAAGGTATTGCAGAAGACACTTGGCAGCTCCTTGGACAGCAGAAGTGTGGACACAGAAAAATGAAAAGACTATTAAATATGCTTAATGAGAAATAATCAATGGGCAAAAAAAAATGCTGTAATGGTTTTCCTAATTTCCAAAATAAATTCTTCAGGACTGCAATATGAAGACATTAGATTGATGTTGGATAAGTGAAGTTCTGCAGGGATCTGTTCTGGGACCACTACCCTTTATAATTTTTATATATACCTAAATCAGGGTTTCCCAAACTTTTTCTTTCCACTCACATATCACCTTAAATAATTCCTATGTCATAGGTGCTCTGTAAGGGATTAGTAAGAGATTGCTTAAGGTGGTATGTGAGTGGGGAAAAAATGTAGAGAACTACTGCTCTAGACCCAATTATTACTAAAATATTTTGCCTGAGAAAAATTGTTATTGACCCATTTCCTTTGGAGTTTATGAAACTGTACATAATGAGTCAATTAGTTATGATTAAAACAGTGGTTTTTAACCCTTTTTCTTTCCGGTCACTTACCACCTTAAATAATCTCTTACTAGATGAAGAAGGGGAAGGATGGATTCATAAGTTTGCGAATGTTATAAAGGTTGTGGAAGTTGTTAAAGGATATAGACAGGATGCAGATTTGGGCAGAAAAGTGGAAGATGATGTTCAATCCAGATAAGTGTGAGGCAATGCATTTTGGAAGGTCAAACTTGAAGGCTGAGTACGTGGTTAATGATAAAATACTTAGTGTGGAGGGACAGAGGGATCTTGGAGTCCAAATCCATACACCTCTCTAGATTGCCACGCAGGATGAAAGGATAGTTAAGAAAGTCTATGGGATGCTGGGCTTCATTAGTTGGGGGATTAAGTTCAAGAGTTGAGAGGTCATGTTGCAAATCTCTGGAGAGACCACACTTAAAGTATTATTCAGTTCTTGTCACTTTTGTTATCAGAAGGATGTGGAAACTATAGAGAGGGTGCAGAAGAGATTTACTTGAATGTTGCTTGGATTGTAAAATAAATCATGAGGCAAAGTTGGCAGAGCTTGGACTTTTTGAGGAGTAAAGAAGAATGAGTGGAGACTTAATGTAGGTCTACAAGATTCTGAGAGGCATAGATAAGTTGGATAGCCAGTGCCTTTTTCCCAGGGTGGGAGTCACAAACACCAGAGGATATCTGTACAAAATGAAGGGAGGAAAGTTTGGAAGAGATATTAGAGGTATGTTTTTTGCACAAAGAGTTGTGAGTGTCTGGAATGCCTTACCTGGGGTAGTTGCAGAAGCTGAAATATTAGGGGCATTTAAGAAACTCTTAGACAGGCACATGGGTGAAAGAAAAATAGAGGGTTAAGAGGTGGGAAGGGTTGGTTTTTTTTTTGGTGGGAATATGTAGGTTGGCAAACCATTGAGGGCTGTATGGCCTGTACTGTGCTGTAATGTTCTATGTTCTAAAAATTATATTCAAGAAATAAAATTGTCCTTGAGCCCATGATCTAGCACCTAAAGGTCTGCGATCACTGTTTCTACAAGTCTTTATTGAAATGAGTATAATAAATAATACGAATTGGAAAATTTTAAGATGGTTGTAATAATCATAAATCAGTAGAGAACATGGGGAACATTTGTCACATTTTCTCATTTAGATTCAATTTAAACCAATTTAAACCCTTTTTTTAAATTAATTTCTTGTCAAATATTATTGCTCTTCTGCCTGCTTTTCACTCAGCTCTTAAAAGCAGGAATCTTATTTCTAGCATGTTTGTGGAAGAATATTTTAAGGGTGCTTATTTCATTTAATATTGTCACTCAGTCCGAGCAGTTTCCAGAATGACAGATATTTCTATCATATTTAAATATTACCAAGGTAATCAGAAGAAAAATGAAATAACATGGTTTTTAACATCTATTTCAGGCAACTGTTTAATTAATAGTGAGAATATTTCCATACAGGAGTGATTAGAACAATAGGAAAATTGTAAAAGTAGGTTGACTACTCATGTATGACCTGAGGTATTGACTGTCAATGTAATTATTACACAGTGCCTTTGATAATCTACAATCCTCCGTGGGGAAAGTCTTGGATTGTTCTTTCGTGTTTCTGCATATTTTTCTTTCTGTAAATTATTGTAGCTACTAATAATGTGATTGGATAAACCGAATAATGATTTTTTTTTTTGTCTTCATTTAACACACTCCTTGTTGTATTGATGATTTACTTAGGTTTAAGTTAGTTAAATGTGAACCTAAGCCATAAAAATAAGAAAGGCCTAATTCCCATTTCTGGCTGAGGTGACTCAGTTTCACAGACTCTGTGGGACCCTTTGTGTCTTTTGGAGTGCCCCATTCCATCCTTGTGAGGTGGGTAGTATCATCTGCAATGGATTAATAAGCCTCTGGGCGACAAATTCACGGGTAGATATGGCTTTCCAGATTCAAGTTTCTTGATACCTGGTCCCACTGGTCACTAGTAAGGGTAACGGCGATTTGTGGCAGTGATGGTGCTATTACCTGGATTACTTTTTGTGGTATGCTCCATCAGCTCATACCAGACTAATCTAAATCTGCATAGGTTTGGCCTCTTTTAGACTGCCAGGTAGGAATGGAACTACCAGTATGTCAGCCTTTTGCGTGCCTTGTCCAATTCTGTCACCAACCTCCTATGAACTGAAGGGGACCAGGCCTGTTGAATCTGTCGGTCTTTTTCTCCTTGTACTGGTGCAAACTCTACTTACAGTCTTTATTGATAAGTGAAGGAAAATTAACCCCTGTATTATGGTAGTCAATAAAGTCTGCCTGCAGAAATTGGTCTCTGGACCACAATAATCAACATCCTCTCTAATGCATTAGCTAAGGGTGGGATTTAGTTGACTTAGAGTGCCAAAAGAAGCCTGGACTTTGCAGCCTGAAACATCCACTTGACAGGTGTATGATGGACACTTCCAAATGGGAAATCCACATGTTGAACCCTGTCGATTTCTCCCCTTTCATTTGGAATTTAGGTTTCACACACTAGGTTGTATTTTGAAATTTAAATCTATATGCAGTAGTTAAGATATTGCCCTACTTATCATAAGAACATAGGAAATAAGAGCAGGAGAGCCCCCACACCCCCCCTCCCCTTCAAGCCTTCTCCACCATTGAACAAGATCAGTTCCACCTACCCACCTTTTCGTAATCCTTAGTTTCCCTACCATGCACAAATCTATACACTTGTGTCTCTATTGCTTTCTTGGGCAGAGAATTCCACAGATTCACTACTCTGGGAGAAGCAGTTCATCCTTATCTCGTTTAAATGTACTCTTCAGCATCTTGAGGCTCTGTCCCCGGCTCTTGTCTCACCTACCAGTGGAAACAACTTCCCGGCTTCAGAGGGTGGCAATCTCTCTTTGGAGCTAACTTTAGGCCCAATACTTTGCCCAGCACTTTCATTTTAGTGATACTGATCATATCGAGGACCTTGTCGCCCACACATCCATAACATCAATGTTATCTGCATCTTCCTTTATGAAGACTGACACAAGATAGTTATTCAAAACTTTGGCCATTTCCACATGACCCTACATTGATTCTCCCTTCTCATCTTCCAAGGGAGCCATGATCACTTTCACCAGTTGTTCTGCTTTATATATTTGTGACAACTTTTACTATATATTTTTGTATTCTGAGCTGGTTCACTTTCATAATCTATCTTTACATTCTTTATGCTCACTTCATGGTTTTTTTTAGTTTTGTTACTGTTTAAAATTTTCCAAATACTTGTTGACGTTGTATGTATGAGCTTTTCATTTGATGTCTTTCTTTACTTCCATAGTTATCCAAAACTGGCTCTCCCCGCCATTACTCTCCTTGTTTTTAACTGGAATATACTTTTACTGAGCCCTGCGAGAGTCTTCCACTATTCCTTAACATAGAGTCTGTGCTCCCAGTCAATGTAAGCCAACTCCTCCCACAATGCTTTGTACGCTTCCTTGTTTAAGCACAATACAGTAAAATCCCTGGTTTCCAGAATTCAAGCAACCGGCAAAAAAAAGAGGAAATAAATGAAATTTTAAATTAACATAAATTTAAATAAAAGTTTAAAAATTGTAAAAGTAAATGTTCTCTGAAGCAAACCACAACCCCTTGGTGAAGATGGGAGCAAATATTTAGCCAGCGGACCCCCCTGCTTGTGCCCCACCTGCAACAGCTATTTGAATAAAGTTTCAATAAAGTTGAATAAAATGGCGGCACTCAGAATCAGGACCAGGCCAATGCTGCTGGGGCAACTCTTCCAAAGTGCCTCCCAATCCCTGTCTAGTAAGAGTCTTTAGTAGTATATTATTAACTATATTGATTAAGGCTTTATCTTTAATTTAAAAAAAAATTAAATTTAGACATACAGCATGGTAACAAGCCCACAAGTCTGTGCTCCCCAATTTACACACAATTAACCTACACCCTCAGTATGTTTCAAATGGTGGGAGGAAACCAGAGCCCCCCGGGGAAAACCCACAGACACAGGGAGAACGTACAAATTCCTTACAGGCAGCACAAGATTTGAAACCCGGTCCCAATCACTGGCACAGCTAACCACTACACCAACTGTGCCACCTTGGGGAGGGGGTATTAATTATGATAGTGGCATGGATAGCATAGCGTTTAGCACAATGCTGTTACAGCGCCAGTAACCAGGTTCGAATTTACATTTTGTAAGTTACGGGAATTACTTGATTGAAGTGAACTTTACATAATTAAGGACTACAATACCAATTTAAAAAAAAAATTACTTGACATTTTGTACGTCTTTTGAACTGTTTATTCTTAATGCAGGTGCATTCGTTAGGCATTGTAGGAGCGTATCTCAGCCAACCCGAAAATTTGCATATCCAGCATTTGCAATCCCTGAAGGTGCTGGATTTTACTGAACAATAGTTTTGGATACCAGGGATTTTACTGAACAATAGTTTTAAATCTCACTAGTTCAACCTTCATTTGTACGAGAAATCAATCATACCATGAATTATTCTTTCTGAGTGAGTCCCTAATTATGAGATCATTAATTTTACCTGTCTCATTACACAGGACCAGATCAAAAATACCATGTTCCCTGTAGGTTTTGTAACATGCTGTTCCAAAAAAAACCTGTTGCAATTACTTCCCACGAACTCCTCCTCAAGCCTACCTCAACTGACTTGATTTGTCCAGTCAATGTGCAAGTGAGTCTCCCATGACGATGCTGTTCATTTTCACATGCATCAGATATTTCATGGTGCCACGTAATGTGATTATTTAGAAGCATGTAGATTACTCCCACCAGTGATTTTGTTCGCGTGCCTAACTCGATGATTTTCAAACTGCCCCCCTAAACTCACATTCCACTTTAAGCAATCCCTATATCATCGGTGTTCTGTGATTACTAAGGGATTACTTAAGGTGGTATGTGAATGGGAAGGGAAGATTGAGAATCACTGCTCCAGACCCAATTGTTACTGAAATATTTTGCTTGAGGAAAATTGTTATTGGTCCATTTCTTTTGGAGTTATGAAACCATGCACATAACAAGTCAATTAGGTACAATTAACACAGTGGCTTTCAATCCTTTTTCTTCCACTCACATACCACCTTAAGGAATCCCATATTAATCACAGAGCACTTATGGCATAGGGATTGCTTAAGGTGGAATGTGAGTTTAGGGGGACAGTTTGAAAACCACTGCCCTTACCCAATTACTATTTCTAATCTCTACCCAGAACGATTCAACATTTTGGAGCCTATCTCATCTCTATCACTGATCTCATCTTTAACTATGATTGCTATCCCACCTCCCTTTCCTCTCTGAATTACCTGTTTGCCCTAGATGTTTATTTCCCAATTATCTCCACCCTGCAACCATGTTTTGATAATGGCCACAAAATCATACCCCTTCGGACTGATTTCTGCCATAAAGTTATTGCCCTTGCCTTGAATGCTATGGGCATTCAGACAAAGTCCCCTTATACTCCTCATCCTTTTAGAATGAGGTGATCTTTTGGATTTTTGCATTGATTTTTCTGTCCACTTTTACTTTTGCTCCAGTCTTTTTCTCTTCTACAGACCTCTGTATTCCTGCATAAATTCTCATCCCTCTGCCATATTAGTTTCAACCCTCTCTAATTGCATATGCAAACAACCCCCCTAGGATATTGATTCCTGTCCAGACCATCTGGTTGATATATAGGACTAGGTGTTGCAATCTCTGATGTTTCAGCATTGGCTAGATTGAACCTCTTTCCTCGAGGTTATTCTAGTTTGAACTCGCCCAAACCCCAATCCAATGACCCAGGAATCTGAGTTGCTCTCTCCTCCACCACTGCTCATAATTATTTACCTATTTCTTCTTTGATTAACACGTGGCTCTGGTAGCAATCCTGAGGTGACTGGCTGACAACCTTGCCTTTCATTACTAACTTACAATTTTGTCAATTGCATACTGCCTCCTGGAATCAATAGATAATTATAGTGCCCTATGGGAGAATTAAATGGTTACACTATAATTACCACCAAACCCGAGTTACAAATGGGTGAAAAGGAGGAATCGTACTGTTTCAAACTAGTGTAATGTCAGTTGTAGTCAAACAATTTCAATACATGACCCATTATGCAATTAATAAGTATCAGCAAATGATCATTTTTTAAATTTTAAAAAATATTTGACAAATGTTTTTTTGAAAAAGCAGTAGGATGGAGGACATAAATTAGATGTGGGATCAGTGGCCATTCTGAAGTAATGATAAAGTATTCCATGAGAATTAGAACAATTGAAATAATTTGTGTTAATGAAAATAGGGCAGTGTGAATGGTGTTGGTGGATAGGGCAGAAGTAGAAAGTTATGAATATATCCCGTGTCTCTGAGTAGTCTATTTTAAAGTGGAGTCCCCATGAGACGGCATTGCATTCATTTTTTGGTTCCAGTGTATTAAATAATAATGTAGACTTGCTTAAAGAAATCTCTTGGTGCCTGCCACATTGACCACCGCCAGTGGGATGATCTCGCCTCCAACCATGCATCTTGGCGCCTCACAGTTCGGCGGGCAGCAACTTCCTTTGAAGAAGACCGCAGAGCCCACCTCACTGACAAAAGACAAAGGAGGAAAAGCCCAACACCCAACCCCAACCAACCAATTTTCCCTTGCAACCGCTGCAACCGTGCCTGCCTGTCCCGCATCGGACTTGTCAGTCACCAACAAGCCTGCAGCAGACGTGGTCATACCCTCCATAAATCTTCGTCCGCGAAGCCAAGCCAAAGAAAGAAAGACTTGAAGGGCACAGAAACAATTTCAAAATGTGCCGATAGCACAGAAATAGCCATGTGAATGGTGACAAAACTAAGGGGGAAATGGGCCTGGTTAGAAGAACGAGAAAACAGGTGGTAAGCAGAAATTTTGGCTTTTCAACCAAAAAAAGCATTAAAATCTAATGAATGACGCAACATGAATGTATCATAATATTGGCAGCAATGAGAGCTGATAGTTATGAGAAGGAAGTGGAAGAGGAAGATTTTGTTTAATGTTGAGACGAGTTTAACACATCGTTGAAATCAAAAAGATGAAGTCAATGAATGGACATAGTTGACAATTGTACACTCCAATAGTTCTCTGGTTCTCCACTTTACACCTTGATCATGGACATCCAGGAATTGTTTTGCATTAGTGTTAATTTTAACGTCAGTGGAATGATAATGTTAATCAACTCATTTCAAATCTATAAAATGCAGCTGAAACGTTTCCAGTCACACTGAAACCAATGACAGCATTCATAAAGGGGAATGATTTTCAGGTGTCCCAATTTCCTATTAGACCAAACTAGCTTCTCTGGTAAGCAGAAAGTCTACTAAACTTGTGTCTGGACATCATGTATTAAAAACACTGCAAGGGCGCATACCATTGGATTTCAAAGTATAGTGAAATCTCCATGTCAGACTTTGTCTCTAGCAAGATCCACAATAAAAAAATGTCAGTGTTTACCTGCCAGTCTGGTTGTATTTAAGTGGCACTGTAATGATCATTGTTTAATGTTGTAAGATTGCCAAATACTGTCAACTGCAGAATCCCCTCTGGTAAGAAATGCTAGACCTTGGACAGTAGAATTGTAAACGTGTCATTGCATTATAACGCCACCAGGTGGCAGTAAATGAACGTTTGAATTTACCCCTCTCCATCAAAGCAAGGCTCAACATGTTTAGTTTTAATTCTGTATTAACCACAATACTTCCACCAATGTCAATCTAATCATTCATTCTTTTTGTTCCCATTTAAATATCTATGATACAATTAGTTTACAAATTTATTCTCATATCTGGTAGGAACACAAGAAAATTATTGAGGAAAATACTAAT
The DNA here is from genome assembly GCF_036971445.1 of Narcine bancroftii. Lineage (NCBI taxonomy): Eukaryota > Metazoa > Chordata > Chondrichthyes > Torpediniformes > Narcinidae > Narcine > Narcine bancroftii. The sequence goes on from NC_091473.1 coordinate 102,933,068, forward strand.
GTATAGCTTTGGAATGGTTGGGACAGAATAGAGGTTAGTCAGCATGGCAATGTGCATGCAAAATCTTGTCTCAACAATATGATTGAGTTTTATTTTGAGAGGAAGTAACCAAGAAGACTGCTTGAGGGCAACGATGTCCCTTAAGACCACTACTTTTTGATCTGGTTAAAGATCCATTAGCAATTGCATTTTGAGAGTGCCAAGATTTGGAGGAAGAGGATTGAACATAAAGTCTCTCTCTATGCAGATAATCTTTTACTTTATATATCAGTCCCTGACACCTTCTTTCCCCATATGTGGTCACTACTTTCTCGGTTTAGTCAGTTTTTAGATTATAACTTAAATTTACATAAAGGTGAACTTCTTCTGTTTCTGTGTATACTATTTCTTCTTTTAAGATTGTGAGAAATCAATTAATTTATCTTAGTTATTAAAAATAATAAACATCTTTTCAAAGAAAATGTTCTTAATTTATTAAAGCATGTGAAATGATCTTTCACGCATTGATCTCCCTGTCTATAACTTTAGTTTGGCTGTATTAATTCTATTAAAATTAATATTCTACCTAAATTTTTATATCTTATTCAATCCATACCATATTTTTTTTCCTAAATCGTTTTTTGACTTGCTTGATTCGGCTACATCATCTTATATCCTTGTCTAAATAAAATTCATTTACAAAAATTGAAAAGAAATGGCGCCACCTAACTTTAGGTTTCATTATTGGGCGGTCAGTATACGTAACCACACATTTTTGTTATATTTTCATAAATGAGCCAATTGTCCATCATGGGTTATAATGGTGCTTAACTTTGCTAAAAAAAATTTCCATTCTAGCACTTCTTGGATCCTAATAGCCAGAATATGCCTGAGATTGTCTGATCTTGGAAGTAAACCGAGCTCAGGAACACCAGGTGCTCCAAGTTTCTGTGAGGGGTGCTAGACAAAGTGGCGACTCTCTGTCTGCCTTAGGATAGACAAAGGTTAAAAAATTTCATGCATGTTTCCTTCTAGTATTACATGACAATAATGGAACCTTTACTTTGACTCCCTTTTTTCTTTAGATAAGCCTATTAACAATCCAATTGTCAGATACTCAGAGAGTGGGTTCAGTTCAGGAAGCATTTTGGATTTTATGTTTTTTTCCTCTCAAGTCCGATTTTATTCAATCATCTTTTCCGACCAGTTTTGCAAGATTCTGCTTTTCAAATTTGGCACAGAAAGTTGCAGAGATTTTTTTTTTTTAATAATAGTTTTGGATAATTTCAACAACTCTCTGAGAAGCACAATTAACCAAATACAGATATTTGCAAATCAGGCATTTTCTTCAATCTCAAATTCATGGTTTTCCTAGGGCACCAGATATGAATGTTGCAGAGAGGTTTTTTTTTAAAGTTTACAACCTTCGTGTAAAAGTTTTATTTATAATGAAATGGCTAACCTAAGGTATGTCCCAATACTTAAAATTAAAAATACTTGGGAACAGGATTTAAATTTGTCCATATTGGAAGAGGTCTGGAATTCAATTTTTAGATTAGTCAGTACTACATCGATATGTGCCCGTTTAGTGTTACAGTTTCAAGTTGTGCACAGGGCCCATATTTCCAAAGACAAATTATGTTGTATCTATCCAGAGGTAAATTCGTGTTGTGATAAATGTAAGAGAAATGAGGCCACTTTAATTCATATTTTGGTCCTGTCCTAGGCTTGAAAAGTTCTGGATGGAGGTTTTCTAAACTTTGATGTAAAGTTAGAACCAAATCCTTTGGTAGCTCTTTTTTTTTAAAATTTTTTTTTCACACCATAAATCACATTAGCCATGATACACACTTTTTCCTTTTCACACATATACAGTGACATTTTCTCCCCCCCACCTCCCTCCTCCCAACCCACCCCCCCCACTCCCCCCCTCCCAACCATTTAAGGTATACAATCTAGGATACATTAAACCAGTCAGACAATGTTGTCACTCAACAAAAATACACCAGAAATTCTACTGAGTCCATTCTTTTCTTTCCTTCTCCTTCCATCAACTTAGGTAATGATTGTCCCCGGTAGGTTTTCGCTATTGTATTTAATGTAAGGCTCCCATATTTGTTCGAATATTTCAATATTATTTCTTAAACTATATGTTATTTTTTCCAATGGAATACATTTATTCATTTCTATATACCATTGTTGTATTTTCAAATTATCTTCCAATTTCCAGGTTGACATAATACATTTTTTTGCTACAGCTATCTTAACAAATCTTTTTTGTGCATCCTCCAAATCAATTCCAAATTCTTTGTTTTTTATGTTACTTAGGAGAAAGATCTCTGGATTCTTTGGTATATTGTTTTCTGTTATTTTATTTAATATCTGATTGAGATCTTCCCAAATTTTTTCTACTTTCTCACATGTCCAGATTGCATGAATTGTTGTTCCCATTTCTTTTTTACATCGAAAACATCTATCAGATACTGTTGGGTCCCATTTATTTAACTTTTGAGCTGTAATGTATAGTCTGTGTAACCAATTATATTGTATCATACGCAGCCTCGTATTTATTGTATTTCTCATCGTTCCAGAACATAATTTCTCCCATGTTTCCTTTTTTATCTTTATATTTAAATCTTGTTCCCATTTTTGTTTAGTTTTACCATTTGTTGGTAGCTCTTTTTGATGTTTTGCTGACTCCAAATATATGTCTCTTTAGGGTAGACATGCTCTTCTACTCAGGTGGCTGAAAGATATTATGTTTTGTTTGTTTAGAAAAGACTCAATATTCAATTCATTATTGTAGCATAAGATTCCTAGCATTGTGGGAACCATTTTTGAATTATTAATCACAATATTTAGATGTAATTTATAATCTGAGTTTTGTTGGCTTTTTACATTTCACTTTTAGGAGTGAAATTTATTGTTGTTTCTTTCTGCCATGCACCTTTATTAGGGGGGTGGGGTTTTGAATAACTTTTGATTTTTTGTCTTTGTATATTAATTTACTTGTTATGCTATTATGGATGAAATATGTTGATTTGTGTAATTTCTTACTTACATTTTATATTCCATATGAATTATGTACTGGTTTGGGGGTAGTTTTACATATAAAATCAATAAAAATATTTTAAAAAGTAATAATACAAGGAATGGAAGAGAAACGATTGTTGGGTCTTGGACTGTACTTGTTGGAATATAGAGGGATGAGGGGGGATCTTATTGAGACATTTTGAATGTTGTAAGGCCTGGCCAGAGTAGATGTGGCAAGTATATTTCCCGTGAAAGGTGATTCTAAGACAAGAGGTCATAACTTCAGGATAAAAAGGTGTCAATATAAAACAGGTACAAAAAATTTCTTTAGTTAGAGGGTCATGAATCTATGGAACTTATTGCCAGAAGCAGCTGTGGAAGCAAGGATGTTGGGTGTATTTTAGACAAAGATTGATAGGTATTTGATTAGTCAGGACATCAAATGTTACAGGGAGTGGGGCTGAGTGGGTGGATGGATCAGCTCATGAGTAGAATGGCAGAGCAGACTTGATGGGCCAATGGGTCTTCTCCTGTTCTTATATCTTGTGACCCTACATCAGATCTGAAACATTGACTATTTCCCTTTCCACAAATGCGCCAGACCTGTATCTCCAACATTTTTTTGTTTTATCTTGCCATCATTTTCATGGTAAATTACTTCCAGTTCAAAGGTGAGTGGTAGAATTTGGTGGAAGTTAATGGGAATGTACAGAGAATAAAATGGGGTTGTGATAAAATTAGTGTAATTGGGTGCTTGATGGTCATTGAGGATTTGGTGGGGCCCATTTCTGTCATTTATAACTCTGAAAATTGCTCTTTGTTTAGAATATTGTTTCTGACTGGAAATTGCCACATTCTGAAAGTTAATTGTGATTAGAATAAAAAAATAGTTATTACCCATTTCCATTCCATTGCTATCCATTTCCTTGTCCAAAAGACAATTTGCGTATAATGTGATAAAAATAAAGTAACAAGCTATCATCCAAAGGAAAAGGATAGAAACATGATGAAGAGGTTAATCAAATATATTTTGCGAGATTTTAATTAAAAAAAATTAAATTTAAAAATCTATCATGGTTACAGGCCATTTCTGCCACCCAATTAACGCACCCCTGGTAGGTTTTGAATGATGGGAGGAAACCAGAGCCCCTGGGAAAACACATAAACTTCCTACAACATGGGATTTGAACCCTGGTTCTAATTGCTGGCGCTATAAAGGTGTTCCGCTAGCAACTATGCCAACCGTGGCACCTCAAGGAATAATGAGAAATGGAGGAAGTGGATAGAGGACAGAGTTAAAGAGTACTGGAGGAACCACAAGGACAAAGGAGACTGCAGATTTATGCTGAAAACACAGAGAGGTTTAACAAGGCCAGGAGTTTGAAGAATGGATTGACTGGTGGCAATTCAGCACAGATCTGAGAGAATAAGGGAGTGGATGGCACAGAGAGGAAAAAAAAAGTGAGATCTTAATGTGGAACATGATATATACAGCTGAATATTATATAAACTGGTAGAGAAAGAAATGCATAGAAAGTAAGCACAAAATATTTAGAAATGTGATGGTATGGTATTGGACCAAATTTGATTTTACTGTTTGTAAATTGGGTTTATGGATGATTCCAGGTGAAATGACACCCATACTACCACAAATTGGAGTCAATTGCTCTCCACTGCATCTATTGTGGACAAAATGTTTCAAATTATTTCACTGATGATTACTTGTTAATGAGCTGGTTCTTTTCACGTACAGGAGAGGTTTCCATTTCCCAATGTGCAGCTGCTTGTGAATCATGAAAATAATTTCCTCATGGTGAATGACATGTCTTTGGGGGACATGTGACATTTTCCAACATTGAGTGGGGGGAGGGGAAAACATTTTCAGCATTTGGCACAGTGCCTAGGGAAAAGGGCTCCCTTCCATTCCCACAACTGCTCAGTCCTCACTGGTTGCTTTCCACTGTAACTAAGGACAGGTAATATGAGAACTAGGATGATGGACGAAAGATTAAATTCTGTTGCAGCATTTGCCCAATCATAGTTTGCACCAAGCAAATGTGGTGACTTCATTGTTTTGTGCCACATTCTGTACAAACAGTAGCTAGAACACGGATTATGTTAAGTGCAACTGCCAAGACCGAGACTGGTATATTGGTAGAAAGAAATTCCAAAGGCAGGTATCTTGTACACTTTTGTAATAAACCTGGGATTTGTCCATCTCACTTCTTGGCAGCCATGTACTGTTGAAGTCTGGATGCCTTGATTAAATGTCTTTAAGGGCTGGCACCCTTCCCTGAATGCTGGACAGCAAAGTCTTAGATGGTGTGTTAAATGAGTGAGGTCTTGTTACAGTAGCTGTTTATGGGTGCAAACCACATTACACTATCACTGAACCATTGAATACTACGGCACAGAAACAAGCCCTTTGGCCTTTCTAGTCTGTGCCAAACTATTATTCAGCCTAGTCCCACTGATCTCCATACCCTTCCCATCTATGCATCTTAAATATCAAATTTGAACCTGCATTTACCAGTTCAGCTGGCAGCTCATTCCAGATTCCCACCACACTCTGCATGAGGAAGTTCCTACTAATGTTCCCTTTAAGTTTTCTCCTTTTATCTATATCCTCTAGTTTTTAATCTCACCTGATGTCAGTGGAGAAAGCTTGCTTGCATCTATAATCATGTATACTTCCATCAAATCTCCCTCCATTCTTCTAGGCTCCAGAAAATAAAGTCCTAACCTGTTTAACCTTTTCTTGTAACTCAGTTCTTCAAGCCAAGCTTGAGACAATGCCACTATTTTTCGCAGGGTAACCAATTTGGTTTTGGTGCCAAATGTGACCATATAATCGAGAAATCCAAATTCTAGGAAATAAAGTTTTCAGCAGAAAATTATTGGATCGAGGACATAGGAATGATATTAATGAAGGGCAAACAATTTTGGAAGGTGGATATAATAGGAAGTCGAATCTCAACTCTGTCTGAACACATCCAGGTCGACGTCTGATTCAGTCAGAGCAAACATTTGGAAGGGGGAAGAGTAACAATAAATTAAATTTACTGGGCCAAAAACCGATGGCTTTTCTTGTTGCATTGCTGAGCTGGGGAAAAGAGTCCATGGAACCAGGACACAATATCAGCCTGGCTGCAATATCACAGAGGTAGTGTAGTATCAAGTGAAATGTGGGATAAGCATTCTGCTTATCTGTGTGCATGGAAGGCTAACATTTTAGTGCATGAGAATTAAATATTTGGGAGTTTCACTTCTTGAATGTTGGGGACCACTTTGTCTTTTTGAGGAGCTTGCATTTTGATTGTATGAAGTTTTCATTATCTAGCGTCATAATCAACTATTCACATTTTTTTATGAGATATAGCCCACACTGAAATGTTAAATTTCCTGCTCTAGTTTGTTCTTCAGTGCCATCCTAAAAAAAGTGGCACTCTTCATCGGCCCAAATGTCTCACAAGCCTGCTCCTTATTTAGATGCCACTTCTGTTTTGGATATCCAAAAAGTCCTCCTCTTTCTTGTGAAGTTCTTAAAAATATTAGGCAGGATTCACACTTTAAAAAAAAAACTTATACTGTTGTTTATTGTGTAATGATCTTTCCCTGAGATAACATTTGAAATAACTGCTTGAACAACTTCCACCAGAATTAGCAGATATTTTACACAGTATTATGTAACAAAGTAAAAGTGAGTTCCTGTTAATTTTGAAAAGAGTTTGACCTCAGGAAATCTTGAAAAGGAAGAAGATAAATTGTATAACATGCTGGTAATTTTCGCAATGAGTTGAGCAAGGCACAATTTGATTATTGAGGATTGATTTAATCAGTTATCAGAGTCGCTGGTATATGTAAAATTGCCTAATTGTTGATCAAGAAACCACAATTGTTGGTGAACATATCCACTGAAAGCTTTTTTTTAAAAAAAAAACCATCTTCATACCTTGTATTTAGAAAAGATAATGAAAGGCTCTTGTCTTTTTGCATCTTATTTATCAGTTTTTAAGACAAATTTGTTTGTTTATTTTTACTTACATTGATGCTGTTGTTTAATAGCCAAGTTAGGGTGCAATACATATGATTACTAATCCACTCAGGTTGTTCAAGATTGACTTAAATACCTTTTTTTCATCTTCATCTCTCTCAAGTTTTCACTCCATTTTGGCATTTAATCTCCAACACAATTCTTGGATGAATTAGAATTTCCTCATCTTCCCAAATCTTCGCTAAAGGAAAGCCCCCATGTTAGAGTGGTGGTATGATTTACACAATGGTTTCCTCCGAATGGCCTCCATTCGATCTAAAACTGACTGTACTTTTGCCGTGTCATTGAATCCCAAAATGAGGCTTCTACTTCTCTGGAAATGAAAACAGAAATAGCAGACTGCTGAAAGTCTGATGTAAATTAAGATTGGCGGGGGGAGGGCGGGGCGGGGGGGGGGGGCGGGGAGAAACAGGAAATTCTGGTCAGATAGCATGTGTGGAAAGAGAAAAAAATAATGCATTAGGTTGACGATCCTGCTGTTTATTGTGTGACGGTCTAACCAAAATTTTTTCAACCTTCTAATTTTTCTCCAAACCAAGAACCATCCATTTCCACGTCTATTCATTCCACAGTGATATCAGATGAGAGAGACAAGGTTTTCCAGACCAATACATCTATAATTAACCATGATATCAGGTAATTTAAGAGTGAGTAGACTTGGAAAAATATTGGAAAAATAGCAGTCAGGAAAACAAGTACCAATAGTGATTATGGAAAAAATGCAGAATCTCAAAAAGAATACATACAGGTATAAGTGTTTAAAAGGAAACTAGAACTAATGGATGTGCAGCTAAAAATAACCCACTAAAAGCTGTTTTACCAAAAAAAAACAAACAAACCAGCAATTTAAAATTTAAACATCTGAGTAATGTTTTAAAGACTGTTGGAAACAAGAGTTGAAAGGAAGCAGCTGTCACAATGTGAAGCACAAAATATTGGGAAAACTGATATAAAAGCATATAAAGCAATAGCTTAACATTGGCACAGTTAACACATTGAAAGTTGCCTAACTCAATTGTAATGTAGCGTGGATAAATGGTGGAGGCAAACTACAATCTGAAGTGCTCACTGGAGTGCTTGGGCCAGGAAATGTTACATTCTGCATTATCCCTAACCAGCAAAACCTGTAACAAACATCACTGAACAGCAGGCTAGAGTGGACCTTTAGGGAACAAGAAGATTGATAAAGATCTCATGGGAATGCTTATGAGGTTGGTGGAAAGTTTGAGGTGAGATTAGATGTGGCAGTGGGATAGGGAGGGAAGGACCACCACCACCCCGCCCCCCCCACCAAATGAGGAAGTCCAAGACTTTGTTGTTTGACAGCAAAAATGTTCAAAGATGTAATGAAGATCATTTCAAGAGCATTTATTAATGTAATTCTATTCCACCATCTTAAGCTGGAAGTGTAGATTTGTTTTAATTCTGTGATAATGAATCAATAATTTTTACATTTGCACTTTAACCAAGGCAAAGTTGCAGTCCCTCACTCTCAAAATTGTAATGGTTTGCAAGAAATTGAATTTTTTTTTACAAAACTAAATAACTCCACATAAATATTTTTCAATAATAAATGGAAATGTTTGTATTTTATTTGGTAATATAATACCAATTTTTAATTTAAAAAAAACACAATTTTATCAATGCCAAAAGGGAGATGATTATGTTTAATGATCTATTCTTTCCCTTGTTTGACATTTCAAAAACTGCATAAAACAGCAAGTCAACTGCAAATAAGAGGCAGGTTTCCCTCTGCTGGTCACAGACTAAATTGCTTTACTTATTTGAAATTTGTATAATTCAGTTTGTACTTCATCTAGGGTATGTGGCTGAAAACACCTCACATCATGCCAATATTGTTAGAAACTATTCATGAAAATATACTTCCTTCTTAATTTTTAAGATAATCAGGTTAAAACACAATCAAAATGGATTCATTTGACATGGACACATGGTTACCAATGACAGAGGTAAAACAAGGAAAGAGGTTCTGCTTAAGGAAATTTGAGGAACTAGGGATCAAATGAAAAGGTGGTAATCTCTGGATTACTACCTAAACTAAGTGCAAATTGGCAAAGGGACCAGAAAATTAAAGAGCTAAATGCATGGCTCAAAGATTTGCATGGGAGGAGTGGGTTCCAATTCATGGGAAATTGGCACCAGTATTGGGGAAGGAAAGAGCTATTCAAATGGTACAGACTCCATCTGAACCATGATAGGGCCTGGATCCTGTTAAATTGCTTTACTAGGACTGTAGACAGAGCTTTAAATAATAGGAGAGGTGAGTTTAATGATTGGAGTGGGATATATGAAGAGTGTGGAAAAAGTAAAAGCGAAAAGTAAGAGAGGATAAAAGTACAAGAGGCAAAGATTTACCGGATTGTAAAAGCACAAGTGCATTTTATCTGAATGTCCATAGTATTCAAAACAAGATCAGTGAACTTGTGCACAAATCAGTACCAAGGGGTATGATTTAGTGCCATTACAGACACGTGGTTGCAGGGTGGTGAAGATTGTGAATTAAATATCCAATGATATCAGGTAATAAGGCAGGACAGGCAGGAAGTTGAAGGAGGTGGGGTGGTGGTCTTTTAGTTAAGGATGAGATCAAGGAAATAGTGAGAGATGATCAAAGGGGCAAAAATGTTGAGTCCATTTGGGTAGAGATTAGGAACAGTAAAAGGGAAAAAAAATTACTAGTGGGAATTGCTTATAGGCCACCCAATAATAATATTACAGTGGCACGAGAAATATCAGTGGCTTGCAAGTATAGAACAGCAGTTATCATGGAGGACTTTAACATGCATATAGATTGGGTGAATCGGGTTGGTCGAGACAACCTTGAGGAGGACTTCTTGATCACCATGTTACTGAACCTACAAGGTAACATGCTCTCTTGGATCTGGTCCTGTGCAATGAGACAGGTAAAATTAGTGATATTGCAATTAGGAATCTTCTTGGAAAGAGTGATAATGGCATGATTGAATTTATCATACAAATTGAGGGTACAATAGTTTGGTCTGAAATAAAATGCATGCCTAAACAACGATAACTACAAGGAAATGAGGGAGGAGTTGGCCAGGGTAGACTGGGAATGCAGGCTATATGGAGGGATGGTTGAGGAACAGTGGAGGACTTTCAAATAAATTTTTCTCAGTGCTAAACAAAAGTATATTCCAATTAAAAGCAAGGACAGTAAGGGTGGGGTAGCCACCTTTGGATAACTAAGGAAATCAAGGAAGGTATCAAACTAAAAGCTTCTGTTTTCAAATTTGCCAAGAACAGTGGAAAACTAGAAGATTGGGAAATCTTTAAGGAGCCACAAAGAACTACGAACCAAGCAATAAAGAAAGGGAAGGTGGACCATGAGAAAAGGTTAGCACAAAATACAAAAACAGACAGTAATAGATTTGTAATTATATAAAGCACGAAAGGGTGGCTAAAGTGAAGTTTGGACTCTTTGAAGATGCGAAGGGAGAATTGATTTTGAATAATAAGGAAATGGCTAAGGCTTTGAATGACTATTTTGTGTCGGTATTCATGGTGGACAACACACCCAACATGTCAAAGACAGATTGTTATGTATAGGAGGTAAGGACCTGGATGTAATAGCTATCATTAAAGAGGTTGTACTCTGAAAACTTGACAAATCCCCTGCATCCCAGAGTACTGAAATAAATGGCAGAAGTTATAGACGAGGATTTGGGGTTCATTTACCAAAATTCTTTGGACTCTGGGGAGGTCCTGGTGGCTTGAAAGATGACAAATTCACAGCCACTATGCCAAAAAGGGTGTAGACAAAAGTCAGGGAACTATAGGCCAGTTAGTTTAACATCTGTAGTTGGAGAAAAATGCTTAAATCTATCATTAAAGAAGAAATAGCGAGGCATCTGGAGCAAGATGGATCCATCAGGCAGACGCAGCACGGGTTCTTCAACATGGTCTCCAGCAGATTTTTGTGTTTTACCCATGGATTCATCAAAGGCAGGTCCTGTTTGACAAATTTACCTGAGTTCTTTGAGAATATAATGAGCATGGTAGACAGAGGGGAGCAGATGGACATTGTTCACCTGGATTTTAAGAAGGCATTTGATAAGGTGCTGCATAAAAGATTTATACAGAAGATAGGGATGCATGGAATTGGGAGTGATGTATTAGTATTGATAGAGAATTGGTTAACAAATAGAAAGTAGAGTTGGGGTACATGAGTGTTTATCTGGTTGGCAATCGGTGGTGAGCAGGGTGCTGCATGGGTCAGTGCTGGGCCTACAACTGTTCATAGTATACATAAACTATATGGAAGATGAGACAGTGTAGTGTATTTAAGTTTGCTGATCACACAAAATTGAGTGGAAAAGTAAATTATGCAAATGATACAGAGAGATTATAGATAGGTTAAGGCCTGGAAGTTGGAGTACAATGTTGGTAAATGCAAGGTTACCACTTTGGGAGGAAAAATGGAAGATCAGAATAATATTTAAATGGCAAGTGATTGCAGCATACTGACGTGCTGAAGGACTTGGGAATGTGTGTGTATATGAATCACAAAAGGTTGGTTTGTAGGTGCAGCAGGCTATCAAGGCAGCAAGTGAAATGTTGGCATTCATTGCTAGAATTTAAGAGCAAGGAAATTATGCTGTAACTGTACAAAGTACTGATGAGACTGAATCTGGAGAACTGTGTGCAGTTCTGGTCTCCTTACTTAAGGAAGGATGTACTGGCTTTGGAGGTAGTGCAGAGGAGATTCACCAGGTTGATTTCAGGGATGAAGGGGTTGATCTCTGAGGAGAGAATGAATTGCTGGGACTATACTCCATGGAATTTAAAAGAACAAGAGGGATCTTATAGAAACATACAAAATTATGAAAGGCAGAGGTAGGCAAGTCATTTCCATTGATAGGGGAGACCAGAAGTAGGGGGCATAGCCTCAAGATACAGGGTATTAAATTTAGGTCAGAGATGAGGAGGAACTGCTTTTCACAGAGGGCAGTGAATCTGTGGAATTCACTGTACATTGAAGCGACCTCAGTAAATATATTAATGTCAAGGTTGGATAGGTTTCTACATAGCAAGAGAATTAAGTGATATGAGGAAAAGACAGGTAGGAGGTGGCGAGGCCATCATCAGATCAGCCATGATCACATTGAATGGCAGAGCAGGCCTGATGGGATGGATGGCCGACTCCTGCTCCTATTTCTTATGTTTTTATTTAATAGAAAAGTGGCAACAATTTAACTCGAATATTTCTCAAAAAGATCCCATTGGCAGTTGAGCACATTTGGAAATGTAATAATTGCTCGCAGAAAAGAAATGCAATTTGTGCAAACCTTGATTTGATTGACAATAATTCAAGACAACATAATACAGTAAAACCCCTAGTATCGAGAACCTATGGGAATTGGTAGATGTCAGATAAATATATTTTCCGGTTGCTAGAGACTTACAATGCCCAACTTCATTAATAATAAAGTTTAAGAATCAAAAGACAAAAATACTATACTCTACTTGCACTGAAACTTCACTTGCATGAATATATAAACCTTGAAACATTTTACTTTATTTTCAGTCACATCCTTTTGAAAACATTCAACCATTGCTGCATCTGTACTGAGCTGCCTGAAAGACAAGCAACAACATTATAGATAATTAACACCACCCCCCTCCCTCAAGTTTACAGATAAAGCCTCTGAAAAAGCCTCTGACCGGGGCAACCCTTACTGTGCATGAACAAAGAGAGTCTCCCCAACAGCTAACGGCATCCTCGGCGATGACATTTTATTTAAACTCTTCTTTATTCAAATAGCTGCCTTGCGCAAAGCACAACCAAGGCACTCGGCTGGCTGAATAGTTGCTCCCATCTTCACCAAAGGTTTACGTGTTACTTCGAACATTTACTTTTACAATTTTAAGCTTATATATTTTTTACCTACTACAGTATTTTATTCCTTTTTTTTGTTTTCCTCTTTTTTTTGCTGGTCGCAGGAATTCTGGATACTAGAGATTTTTCTGTAGAGTATATATTAAGTTGCGGTGTAAAGGTTAGCTTGAAAATCATCTTGGGATTTTTCTTCTTCTTAAATATTCTACAAGACCAGGTAGGATCTCAGGCTTAATATCACATCTGATAGTGGAGCGTTCCCTCATTGCCAATATTATGTGCTCAGGCCTCTGCCATGAAACTCAATTATAGAAGTCAAAACCTCAGCACTCATTCAGAATCAGAATTTATTGTCCATGAAATTCAGTGTTTTGCGTAAATTTCACAGGTGATTTTCATGGAAATCCTTTCTTGTTTGGCTGTGCCCTCCATTATGTTGGGGCTTGGCCTGTCCCCACCCCTCAAGAAGGTGACAAATATAATTTGTGTTTCATGCAAATCAGTTAAGAGGAACTGGAAATTTAAAATTAAAATATTAAATGAAAGCAGAAGATAGGAAAACAAAATTTGTGCTAAAATATCTCTATATTCAAATTAATTTAGCTTCTGATCCTACGTTGCATTTCGGCAATCCAAGTTAGCGCTGGATACTCTGGGGAGGGGTGCGGTCTTGCTTCCCCAGAGGCCTTTCACAGTTCAACTGCCCAGTTGCATTGAAATATCCTAGCAGAGCTGGATTACTGAATGGCATACAGGGCTGCCTGGTTACATTGAGGCTGCAAATTCCACTTTCAATGGTTTAATTGCGGAGGACGCAAATTGGAAGACAAATTGTTAAGCAACTGGCAGCCATCCAGATGAACTAGCCACCTTTCTATGAGAAACACACCTTGTCTTCACAATATGTTGGTCATCCTTTAAGTTTACTTCCATTAGTAACTAAAGTTTTTTTATTATCTACTGATGAACTTCACATTGAAGTTGTGAATGTAGAATTGTCTCTTTTAGTTTAATTGTTTGCTGAATGTTAATATCTGAAAAACAACGTTTCTACTAAAAGAGTAGCTTTTACTAACCAAAGAGAATACTGAATAAATTACTAAAGGGTATCTATTTATCTCGTCAAAAAAAAAATAAAAGCACATTTCATTTATAAAATCACTGAATGTGAAAAAAACCTCAAATGAGCAACAATTACCAGTATGTAGAATTGCGCTAGTGTTTTATTTATAAACTGTTCACAAAAATCCAGTGATTGAATAATTAACAAAAACTGTGCAAAAGCCAAAAAATGAAATGGTATTAATGGCAGAATGGATCACATTTCAAAATGAAACACTGGTAAATACCTCTCATTGTAATTGTAAAGAAAATAATCAATATACCCAAAGTTTCTGTAAACTTTACCTTCGACTCCAATGAAGAAAATAAGAATCCAAAAAAGAGAGGTAAACAAATGCTTTTTCTAAAGGAGATCAGAAAGCACCATCTTTTGAGTCAATTGCACCAATATCATTTTTATAAACTTACTATACTTTTTCCCATTCCTTCCATCTTTGATCTATCTGCATTATGCACTTTTTGCAGCTCACCCAATAAGGAATGAAGCCCTTGACCCTTCCCTTTGCTGAGAATTGAATACACTTTGCTATTTCAAACGAGATTGAAATTTCCAGATTAAAAGCATGAACTTTAAAAAGCGAGCTACAGAAATGAAAATTTATTTGCATTAGTCGAATTTTGGAAGCATTCAGCTCAAAAAGACAAATCACTTTTCCCATATCTTCCCAATAGATGACATGATAAATATCAAGGTGGAACAATGGTGACTATTAGAAACAACAAAAATGAGCTTGATTCTAAATACAAGCTACCAGTCTTTTGATTGATGAACTGATTGTTTGAAGGCCAGAGGCAATATTATGTTAAACATTCAGGTTTCTACTGCCATCTTTTAATTGTTATTCCAAGACTCTTGTATTGCAAAACCTCTGCTAAATAAAAAAAAATGCACAATTCATAGAAAATTCAGCACCAGCTGTTTGAAATATTTACAAAGAACTAACTGTCTTGTAGTTATGGTTGATAATCTATTGCAGCCTTGCACCAAATAATGATTTAAATCAACCCAAACAGCAATGAATTCAAATTGACAGTGCTTTCAAAATAGCTACGTCATATAATTTTATAGGATCTGTGTTTCTTGATCTACATTAGTCATTCTGTTAGTTAAAACAGTTTGGGTAATTGTCGAAGCCTATTTACATCCAGGATATTGCCTAGTGTATCATTACCTTCTGTTTTTTTCTTTTCAGGACCATTTGGTATTAATTTTTTAGAAAAGTCTTGAATTTCATTCTCCTTGTCAGAGGATTCAGTGTGACTAATTTCATTGATAACCATCTTAATCTGGGGTTTTGAATTCTTTAGACTCTGCTGAGAATCCTGACTCCGAGCATTCATTTTCTGCGGTACTGAGGAAGCAACTTCATTAGTAATGTTTCTTAGAATATTCTCATGTGTCTTGGAGGGAGACAAAGAAACATCGTGGTCTTTAATCTTCGCTCGTCTTTCAGCTACTTTTTCAATTTTTTCTTTTCCAAAGGAAAGATTTTCTGAATCAACTTCTATGGTCTGAACGGCGGTATCTTCATCATCGCTGCTGTGGCAATCCTCCACAAGTCCATATCTCTTCATGTATTTACGTGTGGCAAATGACATATTACTGGGAGAAATCAAGCTCAGACCTACCATGCTTCTGTCTGTGTTTAATTCCAGGTCACTGAAGGATGTGGACACACCATTACTGTTAAACCTGCTGAGAGACATCTGGGAGAGCTGAGCATCATTCAAGTACTTGAGGGCTATAGCATTGGCTTCCATACTGAGGTCAACTCCACTTGCTCCAAATCCACTTGTGCCAACATTGACAAATGACATGTAGTTCAGCCTTGGAATAACTGCTTCTGGGTTTATGCGAGCCAATGTGCTTCAAAACAAGGAAACAAACTGGTTACTTTTCCCCCCACCAAACACAAAATTCCCTCCCAAGTTGTCTTGCGCATCAACAAATATTATTTCTCCCAGATTATTTGTTAAATTTATGAAATGCAGCATAGGACCCCTACTAAATCTGGAACTGAATTCCAGAATAGGACCACGGAAGTAGGCTATCAAACTGCCAAATAAAGTTTTAAAAAATGCAACAAAAAAAAAACAAATCCACCGGAGTTCAATCAATTGATCAATGGAGGTCAAGGGGAAAATGTTGCAATGATTGGAAGAATACTTGATACACAAGACTGCAATGATTTTTGACAAATTATTGTCTAGGACTTCAATTATATCACCCAAGCTTAATCAAAATGGCATTCAGTGGGCTTGTCAGCCAGCTAATGTTCTATTATTGACCCATGCTCTCTAATGATAAATTGGTTGATAGGGTAAAGCAGTCCTGGATAAAATTTATCCTCGAGTTGACAAATAGCAAGTGAATTTAGTGCCACTCAAACATAAACATAGGCAAAGATCATTTGCAATGAGCAAAGTCCATCAACTTTTCATTACCTGAAATTAAATTACAATTGGAATATCTCTCTCCTTGCTATCTTGGGAAAACTATAATCAGTTTAGTGACCATCTACAAGAAGGAAGCAGTGGGATGTGGGTGGATAGTGCACATGGTGTGCCTTATTCCATTAAATCCCCGACATTTCTCCAGTATTTCATGGGCTCAATTCAGGAACAGAGTTGAGTATTGGTTAGCTGGATATAACACCTAACCTGCCTTAGGGCACTCAAAATAGCGCACCCTGCTTGACTGATGACCATTATTGATCATGCATGGTTTCAACCACACCAACACAGCATCAATTGCAAATAGCAAAGCTCAAATAATAGCATCTCCATCAATAAGTTCATGCATCAATATTATGGCAGTATAATCAAGAAGCTAAATACTTCATCATTGCATTTACCACTCTGAAATAATTCATGCAACACTGCTCAGTTCATCAGTAGCACGATGGTACAAGGCAGGGGTGTCAAACTCAAATTCACAGAGGGCTAAAATTAAAAACTTGGACTAAGTCGTGGGCCAAACTAAATATTGATTGAAAATTTTCAACAACATCTGCATGTTTTCTCTTCTTTCAACATATGTAATGTTAAGCTTTTTCTTATTAAAATAAATGTTTAATAATAGTTTTGGTTAAACTCTTTCCAGAAGAAGCATTTTATAAATGAGAAATAAAATATTCAATAAATAATATTTCTCTATAGCCTTTAAGCTCCTTTTAAATGTATTTTTTTTCACAAGCCAACAAGTCAAAAAAATAACAACTTGCTTCAATGACAAACAGGTTTGTCTTTTAAAATGATGAACATATAGTCTGCCTCCCACCTGTCTTGAAAGGTCCTGTTTTCTGTCTTTGGTTTGGCCATTTTTCGTAAGGGGTTTATTACATGTGAGTTGGGCGACAGGTCGCAGATGTTAATGAAAGTAAAGAGAGGAGGTGGGGGCGATTAGCGGGCTGAGGGGCCGGCGCCAACGCATTTGCAAAGCATTCTGGGATTTGTAGTATTAGCTGTGCATGCGCTATACTGGCGCGGCGGCCAGCGGGCCAGCTCTAATACATATTTGATATGATCTTGCAGGCCCAATATAATTATATCACAGGCCCGCGGGCCTGAGTTTGACATGTGTGGTATAAGGCATCATTCTGCTACCATCCAGTTAATATATTGAGATAGTTCATAAATGCAATTTCCACTGCAATTCTCAAAATCTTTAAAAATCTTCATGCATTCCTTGCAAATAAGCTGGGGCTGAGAGAATGACTAAGATTTATCTGAGAATCTGGCATTTCCTTCAGGCACAACCTTATGGTGAGAAGTGCCTTAAACATATCCAGGAGGCCATTATAATTGCTATAATACTGTAATGGTGCTGTTAACTGTTTTCCTACATCAACAGGAATTCAGCTGCTTACCTTACCTTAGTGTTTGGGGTGAGGGGAGGGGGGAAGAGGGATATCATCTTTAAAGGGAGTCTGAAATAGTGATTAAAATTTCTTCATTATGACAATTAATGGTCAATACCTTGCATTTTCAACTTTGCTTTTACTCTTGATCACGTTGGAAGATTCAATATCTATTTTCACTCCCATTTTCTTCAGCTGTTTCAGGGTGGCACGAAACACATCATTTTCACTCTTACGATAGTTCTGATGAACAAGGTGATTCCTCTTCCTGTCAGCATTCTGTGGAGAGGATTCTAATCTGGCATCTTTATTTTGTGTTTCCTCATTTTCTTTTGAGTTACAGGATTCAATGAGTTGATTCACCTGGCCCTTTTAGGAAAAAAAGTAAACATTCATTCAAGTTATAATAGCCCTTTGTAAAGGTTCCATTATTGTCACGTACTACTACATTTAGAATGTAACATGCATGAAGTTTTTTAACTTTGTCTACCATAAGGAAGAACGAGAGTCGCCACTTTGTCCAGTGCCCCTCACAGAAATGAGGACGCAGCAAGAAATGAATTCTTGACTGTGATTTACAAGACCAGTGCTCTAACCACTGAGCTATCAGACCTAGTGTTACAACTTGCATCCACATTTTACTGGGTATCTGAACACATTATTTCGTGTCCTTGTGTTATGAAACTTTACCTTTGCATAATTTTAAACTGGGGGATAAATCAATCCAATCTTTATTTTATACCCTTATCAGATATGAGGCTCAATGGTGCACCAACAACAACCTTGCATTCAATACTACCAAAACTAAAGAAGTGATTGGTGATTTCAGGAAAGAAAAGCCAGTGATAAACAATCCAGTGATCATTGGGGGATCAGAGGTGGAGAGGGTGAGCAATTTAAGCTCCTAGAACAGGTCCCCAGTGGAGCTAATGGACGAGACGCTTGTGCTCATGGGTGAGCACACCAACTGCCCACTCTTCGAGCACATTTTCCTCAAACATATGCCTGGGGACATCTGGCCGCTGCTGGTCCAGGAGAGCTTTACCAACACGAGGAAGGTCGCTCAGAAGGCCCAAGAGCTATGGCTCGCATGATTCCCAGAGGGCTCAGGGGTCCAGCAGGTCACGAGGTACGCACATGACCACACCAAGCCTGCCCCTAGTGCTGCGGTAGAGCATCCGGCCCCTGCAGGGGCCCTCAAGAGCATAACCAAGGCCACAGCATCCACTCCAGACCTCTGCTTCTACCACCAGCATTGGGGAGCCAATGTTCGGAAGTGTTGTCAGCCCTGCTCGTTCCAGGGAAACAACCAGGCCGGCCGCTGTTAATGGCTGCGGCAGCTGGCCAAGAACACAGTCTCCTCTACCTGCGGGACTCAGTCAGCGGCTGGCGGTTCCTCGTTGACACTGGAGCCCAGATCAGTATCAGCCCGGCCACAACCATCAAGTCCAGGAACCGACCTCATGGACCTCCCCTTCTTGCGGCCAACGCAACCGCAATCCGGACGTATGGAGACAAGACAGTCCACTTCCAGATCGGCCAACGAAATTTCGCGTGGAGGTTCACCATCTCATCCCTCCCAACTGCCATACTGAGTGCAGACTTCCTCCTCGCACACGGGCTTCTGGTGGACATTCGATATAGGCACCTGGTGGACACCCGTACCTTTCAGGCCATTCACCTTGACACGTCCCACTCAGAGCAACCGCAGATGGCCACGATCAACACGCCCAGAGATGAGTGCTAGCGAATCCTGGACGAGTTCCCGACACTCCTCAAGCCACAGTTCTCCACTGCCTCGCTGCGCCACGGGGTGTTCCACAACATCCCCACCCAAGGCCCACCAGTTCACTCCAAGGCATGCCGGCTCCTGCCTGACAAGCTCCAGGTGGCGAAGGAGGGGTTTTCGCACCTGTTGGAACTGGGGATCATTCAGCGGTCCGACAGCCCGTGGGCCTCGCCGCTCCACCTGGTCCTGAAAGCCTCCGGCGGCTGGCATCCTTGCGGAGACTATTGACGGCTCAACGAGGCAACAGTTCCTGATCGTTACCCCATTCCTCACATCCAAGACTTTACAGCCAACCTGCACGGTGCGAGGGTTTTCTCCAAGGTTGACCTGGTGCGCGGATATCACCAGATCCCGGTGCACCCCGAGGACATACCCAAGACATCTATCATCACCCACTTTGGCTTGTTCGAATTCCTGCACATGCCTTTCGGGCTCAAGAATGCCGCTCAGACTTTTTCCAGCACCTCATGGACTCTGTGGGCAGGGACTTGGATTTTGTCTTTATTTATTTGGATGACATCCTCGTCGCCAGTCAGGACCAGGCGCAACATGCCCTTTTCTCCCGGCTGGCTGATTTCGTCCTTACCATCAACACGGCCAAGTGCCAGTTTGGGAAAGAGTCCATGCAGTTCCTGGGCCAAACCATCACAGCCGAAGGAGCCACGGCCGTCACTGCAAAGGTCGCCGCTATCTATTCATAAAATTATTAGATGTTTTATACCAACTTTAAAGTAGTTTTCTTTAAAAACTTTTCTAAATAGGTACTCTTTTAAAACTAATCCCAAGGAGTCATGAGGTTGAGTGTCATCCCTCATGTAATCACGTGATGTCCTCTTGGCTCCTATTATATCTAAAAATAATAATTACCACTACAAAGACGACATAATAATACATCTGGTAAATATACAAACGAAAGTGAAAGTCAATCCTTAAAGCTTTTTGCTTCTTATAAAAGACAGACTTTGGTAACTGGTCTGTTCAGAAAAATATTCTTAATTTCCAAGGTGTTCACTTTCTTGAGGGAACAAGATGGGTCTTCTTTCTCTTTTTCTTCTGCATTTGGTTATAGAAAAGGTAGGATTTAAACAACATTGGTTCCTTAAATTTATCAACAGCCTTTTTATCCTCCACTGTTTCTCCCCACTCCCGCCCGCTCACAATTCTGGATCGAATTCCACAACCTCCAACTCAGTTCCACCCTCCAACAATCCATCTTGAAGTTCTTCACTAGACTCTCTCTCTGCATTCACCAACTGGGTCTTCAATAATGTACCTTGATTGTTTTCCATAGTTAGTTGTCTTATGTTATTAACTATTACTTCAAAATGAGCTTTCTTTTGCTTGGTTTTACGAATTCTATTTACAATTAGTTCTCCATTCTTGTCAACTGCTCTCTGATCTTCTCTCTTGGTTACTTTCTAAACTAAAGAATCATTGGATTCATTTTCATCCTTTTGAATCCAGTTTTTTTCCCCCCCCAAGTACAAAGTTAAAATCTGTCTGTTCACTGTTTTCTTGATTATTCAACATTTCCAAGTCCCTTTTTTAACATTTTTTTTCTCTGAAGGCAGTTACACCAGATGGTCAGTCACATGCTCATTTATTCCATTAGTGCAATTTTCTGTGTTCACTTCTTTTAAAACATGCTGCTGTATCTGGAGATTTTTGATTGTTATTAAGGTGCTCGGGAAAGACTGTCTTGAACAGTTGTTTTAATGGTTCGTTGAGTTTCACAACAGATATCATATTGACACTTGTTGTTGACTGTTTCTGAGCATTATCATTCTTTCTAACGGTCCATTTATTGTCCATCCAAGCATAGTTCTAATCGTATAAGATCCATCTCTCACACTTGATATTACTTCTATTGGTGCATTTAAACCAAGTAGCATCTCTATCTCAGAGCTATTTTCTGGTATATAAACCTTCCTCAAATGTGACCACTAATCCACATCACTTTTGATGCAGGATGTTTCCTTTATGCACAGGCATAGTCTTTTGGGTGTATACATCTGGAAGATCACAAAAATCAGTGCTGTGTATTTCAGCAACCTCTAACTCTGAAACTATGTTAGTTTCAACAATTTTTGTTTTGTCCCATGGCTTGCAATAGAATGTATTTTTTACTTGAAGATTAAGCTTCCTCATAAACCTCACAGTGCAAAATGACACAGTGCTTCCTGGGTCAAGAAATGCATGTGCACGTACCATTGCAATCCCTTTCTTGGCCTCAACTTGTACAGTCAACAACAATTGAGAGTCTTCACCAGCTCCAATAAGACCACTTGTCAATAACGAAGCTTCAGCACTGTTTTAATCTGCTTCTTTCCTTGATGTTTATTCCTTTTCCGTCTTCTTTTCCTTGAAGATATATAGCATCTTGGAATGTTTTTGACCACATATAACAGCTGAATTGGTCTTTACAGTTTTTGCTGATGTGTTCTTTACACATTCAGCCAAGACATACTCCATTTTACTTCAAAAAAGCGATTTTCTTACAATGTGTCTTTTCCATCTGTGCACACTTTCCCAAATTATGCTGATCATTACATTAAAAAAAATCTTCTCAAAAGGTGAACTTTCATTTTCCTTAATTTCTTCATCCTCCACTGTCAGAGAGTGGCAAATGTACTTTTCTTCAGTTTTGGTTGAGGATACGATTTGGACTTTTCATCTTCTTTACTCATTGTTCGAGTATCCTTAATTCCATACTCTGGATCTGTGACAATATCCACTTAGCCTTCAATGGACTCGACCAAATCCTTAAAAGTAGTCGTCTCATGGTAAATTCTTTGGTATTTAACAACTTGTCTTCTCCAGTTGGGTAATTTATCTACAATGTTTACCATATTCTGAGGTATGTCAAACTTTTTAAGATAGCCAATCTCTGTCATGATGTTGTAACATCTTAGAAAGAGGGAATAAGCTTGTAAGTCATTCATGACCTGTGGTCTTATTAATGACCATGAAAAAGCCTTCTTTATATAAGCTCTAGAAATTCCATACTTGTCACCAAAATTCTCCCCTAGATACTACTTAGCCTGTTTGAATCCTTCATTCGGAGCCATATGCTGGCAACTCTTTATAAGATCTTGTGGTCATCTACTTGTGAATTGCTGCAAATAATATAAACAATCCTCGGAGTTTTGACTCGTAATTTCAATACTGCGTTCAAAGTTTTTCATAAACGCTTGAAAGGAACCTTTATTTTGGGCAGAGAAGAGAGAGCCTGTAACTGAACTAACAATGCACCCATTTCATCTGGTCTTGTCATGCCTAGGTTTATATTACTTTGTCCACCTGGATTCCTGATACTCGCCGGGAACGCTTGGCATTCCCCTATATGAGATGGCATTTGGCTCCCATCTTTGTCCAATGCAGCCATCATTGAGATTTGATCTCTGGCTCCTTGGATTAACCTTGTTAATTTGGGATCTTGCACATCTCGCATCTGCAGCGCTGGCTCAGTCCTTCCTCTGCCTGGTTCAGGACCAAGTCCATATTGTTGCTCTAGCACTGGCTCAGCACGAGACTTAATCTGCTTAGTCCTTGACCAAGCGCTTCTTGCTATTCTATCACTGGCTCAGACCAGCACCTTGACCTGCTTATTTTAGGACCAAACCCATATTATGGCTGTCGCCCTGGCTCAGCTTTTATATTTAATGGTTTCCTTTTCTGAAGTCCTTCCTCAAAACTCAATGCTTTGAATAATTTAGTTCAAGCACCAAATACCACAGAGCCTTCTAGTGTCTGTGACCTGGCCTCATTAGCAGCAATTTTTTTTTGTCCAGTTCCAGATGGTTGTTTTGCTTTTTTTTTAAGCTGTTTCCTCCTTTCTAAACTCTCCATTGCTGCATCTCCTGGTAGCTCTTTGTCGCTGCACCCATTGCAGCTCCTCCTTTTCTTCCAAGTCCAATTCAAACTGAAGCATTGCCTTTTCCACTTTAAGAGCTATTGTGTCTGCTTGAATCTTTCAATGAATAGATTCAGTACTTGAAACTCTGCTGGGTATTTGACGCACTATCTCGAGATCCTATTAGGTCCTGTACGTCAGAAGATGTTTTAATCTCCAACAATGCCTCCATTTTGGATTGTTCATCCTCTACACCACCATCTAACTCGTGACTGATCTTAGTTTCTATTAATGCTTTTTGCAGTAATTCTGTGGGATTTATATTCCTAGCAACTGTCATCTTTTCCTTATTTATATCCTCCCTCTGTCTTGCTTGTGGAGTCGCTTTGTTTTCCTGAATTGCCAGCTTTGCAATTCATCTATTAATTCAGCCTTCTTCATCTTCTTGACACATAGGTCCCTTGCAGCCACAGCTGCTTTCCTCCATTATGTTGTTTGTCGCACGCAGATAACAAATATGCACAACCATCTCGCCAAACCTAAAACCGTCCTTAGAGGATGAGTGGATCTAATGTCCCAAACTGTGTTCTAATTTGTAATACACACCGCTTCTTCAATGGTCTTGATTGTAGTTTGTGTCTACTTATCGATCGGCTCTAAACAGAGCCCAATTGATCCAGTCTTTTTCCAAATTCAATTTACAACTTTCTACGTCTTCAATTCCATCTTCCATTGACTAACAAGACAATAATCCAGTTTTCTTTGATTATAAAAGTTTATTTTATTAACTAATGAGTCAATCATCCAGATTTCTTTTATTTAAGTTTTGCCTGAAGATCTGTTTTCTATTGACTAATAAGCCAATAGTCCAAATGTTTCTTTGACTAAAAGTAGTCCATTGTATTGACTAATGAGTAAATAATCCATATTTCTTCATCTTAATATTGCAACCATTTTCCTTTATAATCACTTGTAGAACATGGAAGCATTGTTGATTAATGAGTCAAAAACAATAAGAAGTCCAACCCAAAAGAGCATTGAGTTTTTCACTATTTATTTGAACTCCTGAAACAATAAACTATACTTTTAAAAAAATTAATAAGTGGACAATAAACTATTAATACATTCAAATTTAAATGGTCAAAGAAATTATCTGAACAAGCTCTATGTTCATGAATCTAACAGCACAAATGCAAAAATAAAAACACACTAACCTTGTTTATATTAAACACCCAGAAACATATCTTGGCTTACAGGCTGTACTATAGAGACACTCCGAGAATTCATAAACAATATGCCTGCTGCTTGTTACTTGTGAATATGTGTTTGCAAGTCTTTTTAACCCATACACATTATTTGAATTACTTCTTTCAGGTTGCTCCTCAGCCTGCAACTCTCCAGATAAAAATAATACCTTTGTCCAATCTTATCATCGAGGTGAACCATCAGTGAACTACTTCTATACTTTCTTTAAAGCCTCTAGATTCTTCCTGTAATGTGTGACCAGAACCGCACACAATGATCCAAATGTGGACTGATCCAAGCTTTGCAGTATGACTTCCCAACTTTTATACTAAATGCCAGACCAACAAAGGCAGGCATGCTGCAAGTTTTACCACCCTATCTGGGACCCACTAACTTGCACCCAAAGTACATTAATGCTCCCAGGGGTCCTCATAATTACTGTATACTTTCTGCATCAGCTCACTTGCCTGTGTATCTGGGTACCACTCATGAACCAGTAATGATAGTTACTGACGACAATCCTCTGGTGTTTTTTGAATAAAATGAAGAATAAAAATAGATTATAAAAATGGAGTTTGATCTTGCAAGAATATGATCTGCAAATCAATCACATCAAAGGTACAAATAATCTGGCAGCAAATTGCTTGTCTAGATGTTAAATTGAGCATGTAAAATAACAACTCATGATTGGAATTCATTGTTGTAATATGTTAAATATTGTATATTGTTATCACTAATAGTGATTGTAAAGTTAGAAATTAGTTTAGTTATAAAAGAATTTTAACTCAAGAGTTAAAATTCCTTTGTAGGGGAGAGCATTAAGGAATGGGTTAATAAAATTATGAAAAAATAGATCTTAAAAAGGTATAGATTGTTGGTGGGTTTAGTTTAGGTCACACCACAAACAGACATCTCAGTTACATTTCACAAACAAACATCTTAATTGGAATGCAAGAACCTGTGCAGGTGGAACCTTCATGTGTGCCATCGACTTTACAGAAACCACGAAGAGTGCCTGTGAAGACTTCACAAAAGGGTGTTAATTGGACTTGTAGAATTGAAATGGACTAATGTCTTTAAAGGAACAGCATGTTTGAACAGGCTCAGAAACTGATTAATCTTTTATTGCTAAACTGGAACCAGTAGTGCGCACCCAAGGAGAGCGGAGAGCAGAGACACAGCACTCTCCCACAGAGTCCTACCACCCAGTCCAATGGCCAAAGGCTTTCTGCAGGCTTTAAGCTGCCTGATAAATGAGCTGATGGTGTTCAATTTAAAATCCTGTGACCACAGAGTCTAGGCCTAGATACTGATGAAATTTACTGCAATAGTTCTAGAAATGAGGAATTCGTTATTACATGGAGAAGTAGCAATTATTTTTAGAGCAGAGGATGCTCAGAGAGAAGTTGCCGAATGTTTAAAAGAAAACCATCTATGCCAATCTTCAGGTGATTGACAAAAGAACTATAAGTAGTAACATGTGACTATGGATCTAAAATTGACTGCCTGATAGCTTGGATAATATAGATTCAATAGTACTCTTCAAAAGGGTATTCTAAAACCAGATCTTAATTAACTGAACAGTTCCAAAACCATAAATACAAATTTGATGAGCCAAACTCTCGGTCCCTTTTTTTTGTCAATTCAGAAAGCAACTTATGAAGAAAGAGCTTTTTAGTTAATTATCTGCTGAGGACACACTTTCTTGAGTAGTTCATACAAAGTACTTATGGAACAAGGCAGCAGTTACTGGTACCTTGAAATAAATGCCAGCATTGGATTTGCCTTCTTCACCACCAACTCAACATGCAAATTTACCTTCAAGCTTTTCTGAACATGGACTCCCAAGACCCTTTGCATCTGGATATTTATAATTTTCCACTCCATTTAGAAAATAGTCTACACGTTTATTTTTTCGACCAAGGTACATGACGAAAATATATTTCATTTGCCACTCTCTGCCCATTCACCTAATCTGCTACTATTCTTCTGTGGCATACCTGTATCCTTATCATTACCTCCTGTATATACTCATGTAATAGTCAACCCCCCCCCCCACCCCTTTTTCGGCCCAAACGTAGTGTTTTTTCCATATGACCCATTTAAAAGTCGACTCCTTATTTTTGGACCCGATGTCTTGCTAATCCGAGCTTCCGATGGCCTGACCATGAATCCTCGCCCCAGCTGCCCACCCAAGCGACCTCCTGACACCTCAGCCATAGACTCTCTCCTAGGCCCCGGCTGTCTGCCCATCCAAATTCCTGATATCCTCGTCACAGACTTTCTCTCCTAGGTCCTGGTCTCTTTCCTATCCAAGATCTTGACACTCAAGCCACAGACTCTCTCGTAGGCCCCGGCCACCTGTCCATTCGATCTCCCGATGCCCCAACCGGGGACTCGACACCCGGTCCCAGCCATCTGAGCTCCTGATGCCTTGAACCAAATGCGGTCAAAACTATGACCCGTGTAAAAGTCGACCAAATTTGACCCAAACAACTCTACTCTTACACGAGTACATATAGTACTTCTCTACCTGCCAACTTGGCCACAAAGCCACTCATTCCATAATCCAAACCATTAATATACAACACAAAGAAGCAGCCCTAAAACAGACTCCACTAGCAATTGGCAGCCAATCAGAATACGATCTCTGTATTCCAACTGCTTTCTGCCAATCAGCCAATGCTTGACCTGCACTAGTATGCTTCCTGTTATACCATGGGTGCTTGTTAAGTAGCCTCGTGCGCAGCACCTTGTCAGAGGCTTCTTAAAACCCAAAAAGACAACATCCACTTAATGTCCTTTACCTGGTCTGCTTGTAACTTCTTCAAAGAATTCCAACAGATGTGTCAAGGAAGATTTTCCTTAAGGAAACCATGTAGACTTTGGCTTATCTTGTCATGTGCCTCCAAGTACTCCTTGACAATCGACTCCAACATCTTCCCAACTACTGATATCAGGGTAGCCAGTCTATTATTTCCTTTATCCTGTTTCCTTCCCTTCCTGAAAGGTGGGGTGACATTTGCAGCCCTCCAGGTCCATACCTGAACCTACTGATTCCTGAAAGATCATACTAATGCCACCACAATCTCTACCGTTACTTCTTTTAGAACATGAGAGTGCATTAATCTGGTCTGGGAGACTTATTCACCCATAGACCATTCAGCTTTGTCAGCACTCACTTCCCTTCCCTGATACGCTCTAACACACTGCTCGTGTCTTTCACAGTGAAGACTTATACAAAATACTAATTTAGTTCCTCTGCCATCTTCTTGTTTCCATTATATCTCCAGTTTCACTTTTTAGTGGCCCTTTATCTACTCTTACCTCTCTTTTACTCATTATATATACTTGAAGAAACTTTTTTAAAAATCTCTTTCTGGTATTATTTGCTTGCCTACTTTCTTTATATTTTACCTTCTTGTGAGTATTTTAGTCATCTGGCAGTTTTTAAAAACTTCCCAATCCTCTATCTTCCCACTAATGTTTGCTTCCTCATTGGCCCTCTTTTCCTTTTACATTGGCTTTGAATTGCCTTGTCAGCCACAGTTGTGACATTTATCCATTTGAATATTTCCTCTTTTTTTTTGGTATGTATTTAACCTGCGCCTTCCTCATTTCTTGCCAAAACTCCATCCATTGCTGCTCTGCTATCTTCCCTACTACTGCCCCTCCCCTCCTCTCTCATGCCACTGTAATTCCCTTTACTCCACTGAAATATGCACACATTCCAATAAAAAGAAAATGCAGCTAGTAAAATCAAACTGAATACTCACCATTAAATTCTGGTAAAATTTCTGCTCATTAAGTGATTCTGTGGTGTGGTCTTCAGTTTCTTTATTACTGCTGTTACATGATGATTCAGATTGACTAGTTTTCAAATGCATACTTGCACTTTCACCAAGCACTGGGCTCTGAAAACTAATACGACGGTCCCAGCAGTTGTTTGTACACTCAGTTGGAAAGCTAAAAAAAAACAAATGAAAATGTTTACATATCATGCAGTAAAATTTAGGTGACATACCAAAGGAAAACCCAATTTGAAAAATAATCTTAAATGTGATAAAATTATCAATACAAGTGTATGGATGTGTTCAAAATCAAATCATAAATAAAAAGGTAAACATCAATTTACTGCCCATTGCAAATCTGTCAAGCCACATTCAAAGGCAAATGTGAAAAAAAACTTTCCTATACTAATGTCTAGGCATTATACAAAATTTAATATGGACCAAATTGATAAAATTATGGTCCTTTAGCAGTGACCCAAAAAAGGTTTTTACAATTTAATATTTAAGTTCTCCTTCTTTGCTGCTGAACACACCAATGTTCAAATGGTCATACATTTTGGCCAGTCATAATGACTGTAAAGGTTAAAGCCTTGTTTTTTTAATAGTTAATTTTGTGCCTGTCTCTTTAAGAGATTATTGTTTGTTGTGTTACCATAGTGACTATGATGTAATATGTCATAATATCCACCCAGACTAATTATTCTTCAGGACGTGAAGGAAGAGTGAGCTCGAGAAATTTTTCTTTGATTTTTTGCATCTCTTTAAATACCTTTTTCTATTTGTTTAAAGTTTTGTGTATTTCTTTAAGCTAGTATCTGTACATATCTTTTGTATCATTATACAGTAAATGCTTTGTTATTCATCGTTATGAAAGTCTTAATGCGAAACAATGCAAAATGTTTATCCGTTTTATCAATGAATTAAAATTACATAAAGCAGCAGTCACAGAGTTTGATTTATTAGATTAAAAAGATCACAATTCAGAATATCGTAGCTCATGCTTTAGGAAGATGATATTTTGAAAAATAGGATATATTAGAATATGGAAAGTGTCGTCTATAAAGATGGTTATGTCACTATTCAGCTACCACAAAAAAAGTTATAAACCACTACAGTGGTTTTTGGCAAGAGCCAGAAGTTAAATAAAGAATTAGTTGTTAAATGGGGAAAACAACAATTACTCTTCTTAAGAGTAAATATGCAGTATCATTATCAAAATATACACTAATTCTTCGAACCTTCCACATACAAAAGACAAGATTCAGTTTCCATTCTGCAGTTTCCCATAAGTGGAATGCTCAAATACTTTGCAGTTAATGCCAATCACAAGCTTGAACAAGTTTTTTTCCCCCCCTCCAACAGTTTATTCTCAACACTCATGTTACTGCATTGGCTGTCTCCCTTGTATGTCTGAAGATAGCCAGTGTCAGCTCAAGACTAACAAATTGCCTCCTTGATTCTACAACCTCACTTCTCACACCCACATATCAAGTTTCTAAATAAATTGGGTTAAGATTGAATTTGAGTATAGTTGTATTATATCATACAAGAGTTCCTGAATTATATTAATAAATTAATTCATTAATTGGAGTTACACCAAATTACATGTCATACCTTGTATCTCAAAAGTCCCATGTTATAGAATGAAGATCAGAAATACACCTCAAATTACTGCTTTTATGGTGGACATGACAGCTTCCATCACTAATGGCTGTATTTAGTGTCAGATGTGATTTAATTTCCATATAATTTTATTGTTAAGCTTCTTGCCATTTTAATTAAGTAGTTTGACCATTTTGTCATTTTAACTGCTTGGTGATAATTATGCCCCCCGCCCCCACCCCCCCAATCATGGAAACATTCCAGGTTTATAGGCAATAGACTATAATTTGCACACATTACCAATGTGGAACGTAAGCATCTCTTAAAATAAATTCTGCTAGTGAAACATATTCACTTGCCTTATGCCAAGCAATCGCATTGACATAGATTTATAGTAGAGACAAATCAATAAAACCATACAATATACATTCCTGAAAACTTACTTACATTGAGGAGATTCTTAAAATATATTCATTTTAACATTTTGTCAATCCATAAGAATAGGCTTCAACTTTATCTTTCAGATCAAACAAGATTTTTCAGTTTAAATTTTAATTACAATCTACTTGGATCTGTATTCATATCATTAATTATTTTCTTCCTGATAAAACACAGATGACTACATTAAAAAGTCTTTGCAACAATCTTACTTCTGAACATCAGTAGCTTGATCATAAATATTTGTTGGAATACGACTGTCCTCCACAAAGCTGTGAATATCCACTTCATTCAGAGAAGAGGCAATACTGGTGTGACTGGTATCCTTGACTGTAATTGAGGTAGCCAGTTCTTCATTGGACGGTTCAGAGTTATTTAACTTGAGGTTGGACGGTGATTGCTGTGCCTCTTGCTTCTCGGGTGGACACCAGAACAAACTGGCACCTAATAATGAATTTGAAATACATATTAATACAAAACAAAAATTGTACTTTGAGGTATTTAACTAAGTAATTGGAACCACCTTACTATTAATCTTAGAACAAGTGCTACATTAACAATTGTCACGCGTGGAGAATGACAAGAGTTAAACTTATGCTCTCCAGGCTAAAATACAAGCAAGGACAGATAACAACACTGTAATGTTGACATAGTTTGACTCTTTAAATATGCTTCTTAAAAGTGTACTATTATAAAAGGACACAATGAAAATGCATGGGGCCCACAGATCCAGGCAGTAGTCGCAAGTGAAAACCATTAGCAAAGAATCAGAATTACTGAGAACAGAAATGTACCACTTGTGGTACTATTTGTACAGAGTTCAAGATAGGTTTGTCCCATTGGAACACGGAAAAGATGGGAGGAAAAGGGAACCGTGGCTGATGAAACAGGTCAGGCAACTAGTCAAGAGGAAGAAGGAAGCATACATTAGAAATAGGAAACAGGAAGGGATCATGAGAAGTATATGATAGCCAGGAAGGAGCTTAAGAAAGGACTTAGGAGAGCTCAAAAGGGGCACGAGAAGGCATTGGCATATAGGATTAAGGAGAACCCCAAGATGTTCTATGCATATGTGAAGAGAAGGATGACAAGAATGAAGATAGGGCCACTAAAGGATAAGGGAAGCAACATGTGCCCAGAGGTTGGGGAGGTCCTAAATGAATACTTTGCATTAGTATTCACAAGAGAAAAGGACCTTGATCATGGTGGGTAGAAATTGAACAGTCCTGTGTGCTGGACAATGTGGAGATTAAGGAAGGAGAAGTGTTGGAGCTTCATGAAAACATCAAGTTTGATAAGTCTCTGGGGCCAGACACGATAAATTCCAGGCTGCTGTGGAAAGTGAGAGGAGGTAGCTGGGCCAGTAGCTATGATCGTTGAATCCTTTGGCTGCAGTGGAGGTACTGGAGGACTGGAGAATGGCAAATGTATTCCCCTTGTTTAAAAAAAGGTAATAGGGCGAATCCTGGGAGTTATAGACCAGTGAGTCTTGCTTCAGTGGTGTGAAAACTAATGGAGAGGATTCTTAAGGATAGGATATATGAGCATTTGGAGAAGACAGTCTACTTAAAGATAGTCAGCATGGCTTTGTGAAGGGAAGATCATGCCTCAAGAATTTAAGTGAGTTCTTTGAGGAGGTAACAAAATAAATTTGTGAGGGTAAGGCAGTAGATGTGGTCTACATGGATTTTTGCAAAGCATTTGAAAAGGTCTCCCATGAGAGATTCATCCAGAAAGTCATGAGGCACAGGATCAGTGGAATCTTGACTGTGTGCGTAAAAAAATTGGCTTGTAGGAAGAAAGCAGAGTAGTAGTAGTGGAGAAAAAGTATTCTGCCTGGAGGTCGGTGACTAGTGGATTGCCGCAGGGATCTGTTCTGAGACCCCTGCTCTTTGAGATTTTTATAAATGACCTAGATGTAGGGGCGGAAGGATGGGTCAGAAAGTCTGCAGATGACACGAAGGTTCAGCTAAGTACAGGGTTAATGGTCAGTTGCTTAAGAGTATGGATGAATAGAGGGACCTTGGGGTCCAAATCCAAGCATTCCTCAAGGTCGCTGCATAGGTTGATAGGATAGTTAAGATGGCCTATGGGATGTGGAGATTCATTAATACGGGGATTGAATTCAGGAGTAGAAAAGGTCATTTTAACACTACAAATCTTTGGTAAGACCACACTTAAGAGTATTGTGTTCAGTTCTGGTCACCGCATTATAGAAATAATGTGGAAGCTCTAGAGAGGGTGCAGAGGAGATTTACCAAGATGCTGTCTAGATTGGGAAATAAATCTCATGAGGCAAGGTTAGCAGAGATGGGATTTTTCACTTTGGAGCGTAGAAGGAAAAGTAGAGACTTGAAAGAGGTCAACAAAATTATGAGAGGCATAGATAGGGTGGACTGCCAGCACCTGTTTCCCAGGGCAGGATCAGCAAACATCAGAGGAATTAAGTACAAAGTGAAGGGGAGACATCAGGGTCACAGAGAGTTGTGGGCGCCTGGAATGACTTGCCGGGGATGGTGGTGGAGCGGAAACATTAGGGGCAGTTAAGAGACTCTTAGGCAGACACATGGATGAAAGGAAAATAATGGGTTAAGGGGAAGGGAGGGTTTAGTATTTTTTTGGAAGGAGTATATGGGTCGGCCAATATCGAAGGTCAAAGGGCGTGTACTGTGCTGTATTGTTCTATGTAAGAAGAAACAAGGAGAATGAAGAAATACTGTATTTTGCACTGAGGTTTTATGCTTTTAGTTTGCATGCAAAATATTTAAACCATCATTAGATTCTTATTGCACCTGCATTTTGTGTTTGTATAAGTAAATTAGCTTCAATACTTGAAAAATATTAATCTGACTTGTTATAACATCCATTTCTTATTGAATTTAGCTCAGTGCTGTAGACACAGCCATTCTAATGTTATAATTTGAATAACTGTTGATCATCCACAACAAGCAAATGATAATAAAAGATTCTCCATGCATAACTCTCAACATCTTTTTTCTCATCCAGTCAGCTTCTGTACAAAACTTTAGCTTTGGTTTCAATTAAAAAAAAAAATTTAGACATACAGCACTGTAACAGATTAATTCGGCCCTAAGAGGCCATGCCACCAAATTTTCACCCCATTAACATACACCCAGTACATTTTTGAATGGTGGGAGAGAAATGGAGCCCCCAGAGAAATCCCACAGAGACATGGGGAGAATGTACAAACTCCCTACAGACTGCGGGTTTCGAACCCAGGTCCGGTCCCAATCACTGGTGCTGTAAAGGTGTTGCGCTAACTCCCCTAAAATCTTCAAAATTATTCTATATCACTGTGTCTCTCTAAATGCCACCAAGATATCTCTGCAAAACTAAATGCCTTGGTCTAACACATTGTTCATCATGTTTCTTTCCTGTGACACTGCCTTTTGTATAATGTTCCACTAAACTGCAAATCTTGACCTTCGTGTAATAGCAACTAGAACTGTATGTACAAAGACATATAAACACTCTGGATACAGTAGAGTTGCGTCTCACAGCACCAAAGACCCAGAATGCATCCCAAGCTCAAGTGGTGTTTGGATAGATTTTGCATATCATCCTTACGACCATATTAGTTTCCTTCAAGAGATTCAAGTGCTGGTGGGTCAATTAGCCAATTAAAGTTGCCCCCTAGTGTGTGGGTGAGTGGTAGAAATAATTGAGGTGGGGAGAGGGTGGGTAAGAAGAAAGTGGAGCAAATTTAAAAAAAAAGTTCACCCTGTTTAGCAGAGTAATGTGCGATTTGAAAAAGAATGTTTAATATGAATGGCACATACAACAAAATTGACAAGTAGCAACCTAAAAAAAGTTAAATAACATTTACGTCTCAAAGAGAACATTTTCATTTTAAAAGTTCACAAATCTACAATCATCAAGAACTAGAAAGCTTGGAGGTTTTCCCAGATTTCCTCTGCTTTTTCTAAAAGCAAATACAATACAATGATCAACCACCACCAAATATGTTGCAATAATAGATACTAAATTTTAAAATCCCAAAAATCAAAAACAAAAGGTTTTATTTTTTTTAAAGAATCTGATGCTTCAGTCAGCAAACTAATTGGCTCATACCTACTCCTAAATTTTCAATTATGTGAAAAACATTTACGGCACAAAATAAAAGCAGTGCTGCTTACAGTCTGTTGGATATGCAATGTCTCTCACCTGTACTTACTGCAATGCTAACACTATTTTTCAGATGAATTTCAGGAGATGACTGAGTTTCCATTGCAAGAAACCCCATTTTTCTTTCTGGATGCAGTGATGGGTCAACACCTTTTGAAGGGCACTGGGTCTTTGGGGTTGATGCACCACAATGTTGTGTGTCCAAAAGTTGTTGTATCTGCATATAGTAAACAAACAATGCAAATAACCTATTGTCTCATTAAAAGTTTAAAATTTAAAAAAAACCTGCAGTTATTGGAAAACAAAAAAATAACCTGATCAGTCATGATTAAATTGAACAGTGTCGTAGACTTGAAGGGCTGAATGACCGTCTCCTGTTTGATAGGAAGGACTTTGAAGGATACGGAACAAATACAGGCAAATGGGACCAGTCCATAATGCTTACCTGGTTAGCATAGATGAGTCAGGGTGAAGGACCTGTTCCGTGATGTACAACTCTATTAGGTGTTGCTCCTCAAGCTTACACTGGCTTTCATAATTATGGCACATGTCACAGGCTGTTATAGCAGAGTTGGACTAGAATGGAGAATGACAAGCAATACAGAAAGCAGGGAAACTCCTGCATATTTTATTACATCTACATTCTAGGCTCCCCCTACTCAACCTTTAAAAGGAATATAAGTGAGTTGTTGATTAAAAGAAACAGAAGCATCTTGATTGGCATTTTTTGAACGTGTCCTCAAATTGGCCAATTTACATATTGCAAAATCCTATAAAAAGCAAAATGATTCATCCATTTTAATAACTTCGGCCTAAAGTTGTGTGAATGTTAAAAGAACTGTCCAGATCTTTGAAAGGTGTTTGGAGATCTTTTATCATCATTAATGCCCAATCTTTACGATGTTGACCATTGAAGAGTTGACAATCAACACAAAAAACAGAAAATAATAATGCAGGAGAAGGACTATTGGCCAATGTATCATTACCGAATATCCACTTTATACTGGCTGCAAGAAATACAAATCCACCACAAGAGGGAGACAGAGTAAAACTAACTTTCTGGAACCATTGGTTGGGGTTGGGTTTTTCCTCTTTTGTCTAACCATTACCAAGGAGAAAAAGAGAGGCATGACTAAAAAAAAGTATTGTGTGATATAAATATTGCATGGAAAATTACATTTCATCGTGCAGCAAAATAAAATCAAAAAGAGAAATTGGGGAGAGAACATTTATAAAGTTTGACAGTATCCAAAATACCAAATCTGTGAGATGCATACTTTCTCGTTCCACTAATATTATTGGCTTAATCATGGAATAAATCATGTAAATTTGCACAATTACAGTGCACTCAGGGGTATAGTCAATGAGCATTTTAAATATTGCTTAAGCTGAAAAACTAAAAACAGAAAATCCTGGCAAAAGTCAGCAGATGAAGAAGATTCTGGGGGAAGAGAAGCAACCCTTTCAGATTTATTGTCAGAGTACATACATGACATCAGATACAACCCTGAGATTCCTTCTTTCCTGCAAGCCCAGCAGAATTATCACTAATTGGTAGTGAAAAAAAAATAGACTGTACACAGCATAAACGTAAATCAATAAAACTGTAAACAGATAAAGACTGTAAACAAACTGACTGTGCAACAAAGAAAATCAATCAATAAAGAGCACAAGAGTCCTTAAATGAGTCCCTGATTAAATTTGTTGTTGAGGAGTCTGATGATGGAGGGGGAGCATCTGTTCCTGAACCTGGTGGTGTGAGTCTTGTGCCACCTATACCTCTTTCCTGATGGCAGCAGCGAGAACATAGCGTGTGCTGGGTGGTGTAGGTTTCAGATGATTGCTGTTGCCCTCCGACGGCAGTGTTCCCTGGAGATGCACTCAATAGTGGGGAGGGTTTTGCCTGTAATGTCCTGGGCTGTCTCCACTACCTTTTGGAGGGCTTTACACTCAGGGGTATTGGTGTTCCCATACCAATGTGATGCAGCCGGACTGCACACTTTCCACCACACCTTTAGAAATTTGCCAGGGTTTCTGGTGTCATACCAAACCTCCACAAACTCCCAAGGAAGTTGAGGTGCTATCGTGCTTTCTTCACAATGCCATTGGTGTGTTTGGTCCAGGAAAGGTCCTCCGAGATGGTGACTCCCAAGAACCCAAGTTTGCTCACCTTCTGATCCCTCAATGATCACTGGATTGTATCATTTCCTGAAGTTAACAACCAGCTCCTTAGTTTTGGTGACATACAAGTGAAGAAACAGATTTGATGGGTCTCAAAAGCAAGGACTCTGATTGCAGTTTTGTAATAAGTGATTTTATTTACAGAAATCAGGTGTGGGAAATTAGTAACAGGGATAACATAGGCGCAGTTTATTGCGAGCGTGGGAAAGTAGTAGCTACAATAAAACACGTACAAGCACAATTCATCGTGAGCGTGGAAAAGTACCACAAGTAATGAATCACAAGCATACAATTTATAGACAAACATGAAAAAAATGCACCTGGGTTGAAAAATACACCATGAACTGGTATACATAATAATTAGGGAAAAACCAATATGATACACACCACCCCTTGTCTCAGTGCAGGCACGGCTCTGTGCCAATAGGGACACTAATTAAACAAGTTCCCAACACATTATCAACAATTTCTCCAGTGCCGTTCCACTGTTCTAGGTCTGGAGTGAAGCAGGGTGGTCCCAAAATGGCAAAGAGAAAGAACTGTGCCCTTTATAGTGTTGAAGGGCTGGGGGTCCAGCCCAGCTCTTACACAGACGAACTAATGGCTCAGTGCCAGCAAGGTTAATCAATTACAACAGCCAATGAACAAAGGCCAAGTACAGGCAGGGTGGTTAAGTTCCAGCAAGGTTAAGGCGATTATAAAAGCCCATGGCCAAGTACAAAAGAATTTAAATTGGCCAACAACAAGTTGTGCACTAATGGGTGGGGCAGGGCCAAACCTTAACTGGCAGGTGGTGAGTCTTCCGACAAGGTAGTGGGTAGGGCCAAACCTTAACTGGCAGGTGGTGAGTCTTCCGACAAGGTAGTGGGCAGGGCCAAACCTTAACTGGCAGGTGGTGAGTCTTCCGACAAGGTAGTGGGCAGGGCCAAACCTTAACTGGCAGGTGGTGAGTCTTCCGACAAGGTAGTGGGCAGGGCCAAACCTTAACTGGCAGGTGGTGAGTCTTCCGACAAGGTAGTGGGCAGGGCTAAACCTTAACTGGCAGGTGGTGAGTCTTCCGACAAGGTAGTGGGCAGTGCTGTCACATGAGAGCCACAACCCCTCACAATACAATCCACCCCTGGGAAGTCACACCCACTCACCAAACATTTTGAAGACAATCAATAACTCTATGTTTATTCAAGATTCAATTTATTATCATTGTAACAACTGTCAATTACATGAAATTGCTTTTACAAGCTGTACAGCAGACAGATTCGCCATTGGCAGAAATTGCCTGAAGCACCTCTTACAGTCAGAGAAAGAGAAGCAAAGAGTGTCCCCCAGAGTCACTGAGTGTCTGTAGATTTGCCTCCAGTGCTTCCACAGCCTCACAAAGTCCAGTCCAAACCAATGGCAACCCAAGCTTTAGAGATGAACCTCTGATACGGTCAGGAACCCTTCAGTGCTTATGGCACCCCCCCACCCCACATCCCTTGTACCCCTTCAGCCAGTTTCAAGCCAGTCTCCAGCAGTCCGTAGCCCGGCACGATTCTCCCGACAGCAGTCTCCAGCCGCCCACAATCTCCATGGGTTCTTCGCCTTGAGTCGCCAGCAGCCCACTGCATGTATTGGTCTTTCAGCTGCAGAGCCCCCTCACTGGTACGCTACCATGGTCACCATCCCATAGGTAATATTCTCTGCTTCTCCTTCTCAGATAGGAGATAGTCTCCCTGTTTTCTGGTGCCCTGCTCCAGTCCTCTGTGTTTTTGATTCTTAGTTAATTTCGTGCTTGTCTCTTTAAGAAAGACTGTTGTTTGTAGTGTTACCATAGTGACTATGACATAATATGTTGTAATATCCGTGCAGAGGAACTACGAGGGGATCGTGAGCTCAGGATAATTTTCTTTGAATACTTCTTATTTCTTCTTGTATATCTCGTTAAAATTTGATATTGTTAGATCTTTAAATGCTTTGTTTATTCATCTTTATGAAAACCTTAATGCAAACTTATGCATAATGTTTATCTGTTTTATAAAAGAATTAAAGCTACAAAAAGCTGCATCTACAAAGTTTGGTTTATTGGATTAATAAGATAGTAATTCGGAATATCGTTCCCATGTTTCCTTGAAGATGATACATTTTGAAATTAGGAAATACTAGAACCTGGAAAGTGTCATCTATACTCCACTCCCCTGGAGTCTGCAACTCCTTCATGGCTGCTGCCGATCAGAGGCGCTGCCATCTGGGCACAGACCCCATGGTCACGGGATTTTAAATAAAACTGCCGATGGCTAAGTAAAACCAAATAGACATGTTTAAAAAAAAACTAATCAAGTGGATCAATCTATACACAAGGCACATAGTCAAATTCAAGGACAAAACCTCACCAGCCCTCCACGACCAAACAGGTCGCTGTGTTACCAATAGGGGAGGGTGCTGTGAGAGCTGGTCCACAGTGTCAGAGGGGAGGGTAGAAAAAGGAATTTGTTTGGTCACTGACTCGTATGCCTGGTTTCACTAGTTTGGCTGGCAAATATGAACACCCTTACCACAAATGCCTACGAACAGACAGTGCAAGGTCAACATCAAGTGCTATCCATGTTGGCTTGTGCATCCCTCATGCTTGGGCGCTCCTTAAGCGCAGATTCCAGTTGCCTGTCACCCTGTTATCCTGTGGTGAGGTGGGGGCAGGCCAGCAGGAATACATTCAGGGTATACCCAGGGCACCCTTTTTTTTCTGGGCTGGCATTTAACACCACAAGTGCCTGTGCTGGACCCCTGCATCAATAGCCAGGAGCATTGGGGACCAAAAGCCAGCCAATTCAGTGTTTTTAAATAAAATCTCCTGAAGTCCCCAACCCATGAGGTATTTTTTTCTGTTAATAGGAGTTCTGGTGTGATGCTGTCATGTAAAACAAAATATATACAATGTTTTCTACTGTGGTGTGATCAATGATGTCACACACTGTAACTTTGCATCCACAAACTGCAATTATGAATCTATAAATTCTAACTATACTGTAAACATATAAATTGTAACTTCAATTTCTGAGTGTGCTTAGAGACATTATGATACATAGTAGATACCACAGTACAGGATGCCATTAAAACAAAGTCCAATACAAAGGCTGTACTTGGAAGCTGCATATCAAAGGATGGTGCAATGTCCAGTGATAAAGTTTCCATAGCAACAGCTATTGCCAGTCTACTGAGAATTATTTTTGCATAATACATACTGTTGGTCAGTAGTCACTGTAAAGGTACTAGCAAAATCAAAAGCGAGCATGAGGAAAATGTTGGCTGATGTTCTGGCATTGAATGGGTTATAGCAAGCTGTGGCTCCAGGTAGAGATTTTGTCCAGAAGCTTAGCAGAACTCTGCACCCTTGGATCTTCTGCCAGTGGCTCCATTCATTGACCGCCTCACTGACTGAGAACTGTAATTTAAAAGGAACACCTGCCTGGCGGGGAGCAAGTGGCAGTGCTTGTTCAACAGCTTGCTTTGCTGTGTCAAAAGCAGCTTGTTGTTCGGGTCCCCATAAAAATGTGGGTTTCTTATGGGAGACCTTATAGGGTGGTTTAAGGAGCATGGTAAGGAGGGATATAGGCTGCCAGCAATAATCTGGAAGGCCCACAAAGCTCTGGGGGTCTGTTTTATTTCTGGGGATGGCAAAATTCAAAATTTTGATCTTGGC
This sequence comes from Narcine bancroftii, assembly GCF_036971445.1. Taxonomy (NCBI): domain Eukaryota; kingdom Metazoa; phylum Chordata; class Chondrichthyes; order Torpediniformes; family Narcinidae; genus Narcine; species Narcine bancroftii. The sequence continues at coordinate 102,973,715 of NC_091473.1, forward strand.
AGTCTCAGGAATATCTCTTTGGCCTGAGTGACATGGTATTCCGAGAAACAGGATATTCTGGCTAGGACACTGCACCATATCAATATTAATAGACCAGGCCCATTTCCTGTAGGAGGCGATTAGTCTCTTTATCAAGTTAGTTTAGATGGCAGAGAAGATGGGGAAACAGCAATCGATAGAACAAAAAGAGTTTCTCCAACAGAGAAATAATCTGGCTATATTTTAAAAAAATCAGATTAATCTTTCTGTCTGTGTAATGTGTTGCTACTGATTGAGGAAATACTGACCTCCTGCAAGACCAGCAGGCCAGACTAATATTATTGTCAGATTACCAACTTAAAATATGTTCCTATTTCAGAAAATCATAAAGGTAATTTGCTGAAATAATTTTATTTAAATCAATGCAAAACTACAAACTACAACTTGTTTGCGAAAGCTTTAAAGATTTCAGACAAGGGAAGCTTAATTTTTTTTTGTTTCCTCCTAGTGTTCACCACTTACTTAAAATAGCTCTCAATATTTCATTTTCTTTGGGAGACTTTCATATAAAAGTTGAAGCTTGTGGTATATTCAGCTACAATCATATTGAATGACAGACTTGAATTGAGGGCTAATTGGAATAATCTTGCTATTTTCCCATTTTAAAATCATTTTTTGTCTAAAATTGATTACAATGCACTAGGCTGACAATTATTGGTCCTACAAGTTTTGGTACTGTGACACACAGTTACATGATTTTACCACGTTCCTCCCAAAAACGAAGACTTGGAGGAAAGCAACATTTAAAAAAAAAACAGAAAGAGATGCAATGAAAAAGAAAGTTTTCAGAATGCCTTACCTGAGCCTGAAGAAGTTTTAGTTGTTTATCCTGTTCCACAAGAATCTTGTAGGCATCAATAGGCAATCCCATTGTTCCACTTCCTTCTTGGTCATAGTCTAGTTTGCTTAGAGGAATGTGAAAACGCGTAGAAGGTCCTGCACACATTTTACACCAATTTGATGGTGCTGTGTAGGTGCCTCCAGGTGCTTTAATAAAACTGCTGTTTGGAGGTGAAGTATTTCCTCCTTGTCCAGGTGAACACTGGTTTATTGGACTGGTGTTCAAACACAAAGCACCACAATGAGAACTTGGTAAATATCCCATAGTCTGTTGGCATGTTACAGTGCCACAGTCATGACAATTAGGTAAAGGAACACCTTTGGAACCAAATGCTGTAAAATTTCCTTGCCAATTTGTATTCAATGAAGATCCACAGCAGGGTCCGTGATGCTGGCAGCAGTTATAATATCTTGATGGATGTACTGGGTGAAAATGTGCCGGATGTCCCAGTAATTGCATTTCGGATGGAGGTGGAGGAAAATTAGGAGGGTGCTGATGTGAATGCCTGCTTGATTTGTTGGGAGATGATGATACCTCTTGTAGCTGTTTTGTATTAGACATGGATTGCTGGCCTTCAGGAGAAACTCCTTTACCAAAAACAATGTTTTTTCTTGAAGTATCTACTTCAGTAGGAATACCCATCTTAGGCTGATCTATGGAAGTATCAGGTGAAGGCCCATTTGGTGGAGTAGATGATGATGATCCAGAACTTCTCACTAAATGGCCTTCTTTCCTATACTTCAGTGCTGTGTTCTCATTACAAGACTTAAGTGATGGTGCAGGTTCATGTGGAAGAGTAACATTTTGTTTTAAATTAGGAGATGCATCTTGAGATACCAGTCCAGGGTGTCCATTTTCAGAATATAGATTTTTTAAGTTAAAGGTTCCAGATGTGTTACAGGTTCCAACCATATGTTGTGACTTAATTAGGAATGATTTATTTTGTTGTCTTGTTGGATCATTTTTTGATTCTACAAAACTACCATCAAATACCAGTGATAGCTCTGGTACAGAAGGATAAATTCTTGGTAACTAAGGTATAAAAAAAAAGGAATATTAAAATTAATAATTTGAAGGTGTACTTGAAGTTGAGTCATCCAGCACACAAACTAAAAAAAAAATCAAAACAAACTAAATTTATATTCCTCATCATTACACAGAATATACAATGTTAACTCAAGTAGTTAAAGTAAAAAATCATTAGTTAGGTTGCATAGCATTACATTTGACTGCATCATGTCTCAACTATGGAGGTCTGCTTTGCACAGCATTCACATTAAGAATTAGGAAGATTCAGCTGAATATTTGCCCAAGCCTCAAGAATGAGCAAACATCAAAATATTCCAATGTTCGCACATTTATATTCTTTAGCTACATCTTCAAAATGTTGAAAATAGTGAGGCGAAAAGATTGCAAATATAAGCTGTGAATTAAATTCAATAATCATAAATTTACTTGAACTAGAATTACTGAAGTCCTCAATAGAAACACATCTAACAAAAGAAAATAATCCAAGTAAACTTAATTTTGCTGAAAAATTATATTTGAGACAAACCATGGACAATGAAGGCTAGCTGCTGATCTTAGAAATTTAAGGAATCCTTTTTATCCAAAAAAAGGTGCAAGATGGCTAGTGTGCACTATGCATGCCAGTAATTGCATTTCAGATGGAAGAGGGGAAAACCAGGAGCATGCTGGGGTGAATGCCTGTTTTATCTTAAATTTGCATAATTTTACCTTTTAAAAAGTTGGGTTAGCTAAATATGAGTGAATTCTCCCCCAAATACGGTGTTGAATATAATCAACACTATCAAAATCTCTTAATATGCACAAAGGTTTCTCTTTAAATCAACAATAACAAAACCTTTTGTCCAACTGGATGTGGACTTGGTACTGGTCTTGGAGAAAGATCCCCTTCTTCCACTGTGGATTCATTTTTTTCAACAGCTGCCTTATTTGAAAATAATCCACAACAAAATCTGCAAAAGAATTTTTTTTAATCAATAAACTCAATTGTTTATAATAGTAGACAATTCAATCAAGATAAATCAGGGAGATGTATCAAGATTAGCCTATCACATAATTCATCATAGAACCATACAAAACACAAAAATGGGCACTTTGGCTCATCTCATTCTTACTGTTATGCCCATATGCATCAATCAAATTTATTTGTATTAGGCCTGTATCCCTCTATATATCTAAATGCCTTTTAAAAGCTGAAATTTAGTCATATAGATTCTAATAATTAAAAAATAGGTTAAAAAATTGTTCAAATCTCATTGTAGTACTGTGCGAACATCAATATTCTAAGACAGATCAAAATATAAATTAGTTTTTAAACTCTCCCTCAAATACCTTCAAGTAAATCAAACTATTTATCGCTTTTACAGGAGGGACAGGACTGGCAACTAAATATTCCAGAATACAAATGTTTTAGATGTGATAGAACAGGGGGTAAAAGAGGGGGAGGAGTTGCTCTGCTTGTTAAGGAGGACATTACTGCCGTGAGGTGGCAGGATGGTTTGAAGGGATCGTCCAGTGGAATTGAGGGGTGGAGGAGGCATGAGGGCACTAATAGGCCCACCAAATGGGCCAAGAAAATTGGAAGAACAAATTTGTAAGGACATAGCATATATGTGTAATAAACATAAGGTAGTGATCATGGGAGATTTTAACTTCCCTCACATTGATTGGGATACCCATTCAGTAAGAGGGCTGGATGGGCTAGAGTTTGCCAAATGCGTGAAAGATAGTTATCTTAATCAATACATAGAGGAACCGACTCAGGATGGTGTAATACTGGATCTCCTGTTAGGGAACGAGATAGGTCAGGTGTCTGAGGTTAATGTTGGAGAACAAATTGGGTCTAGTGATCACAACTCTATTAGTTTTAGGGTAGTTTTAGGGAAGGGCAAAGAAGGGCCGAAAGTTGAGGTTCTGGATTGGAGAAAAGCAAATTTCGAAGGAATGAGAATAGATTTGGGGAGTAAGGAGTGGGACATGATTTTTTTCAGGAAAGGATGCAAATGAAAAATGGAGAATATTCAAAGAAGAAATTTTGAGAGTACAGAGTAGATATGTCCCAGTGAGGATCAAAGGAAAGGCTGGAAGTCATAGGGAGCCTTGGTTTTCGAGGAATATTAGAAATTTGGTTAGGAGAAAGAGGGAGGTGAACAAGAGGTATAAACAGCAGGGTGATGAGAAATTGAAAGAGGACGACAAGGAGTGTAGAAAAAATCTTAAGAAAGAAATTAGGAAGGGCAAAAAGAGGCACGAAGAGGCTTTGGCAGGCAGAGTAAAAATAAATTCAAAGGGTTTCTATAGGTACATTAAAAGTAAAAGATTAGTGAGGGATAAAATTGGACCCCTTGTAGATAGGGAGGGTAGGCTTTGTGAGCAGTCAGAGGGGATGGGGGAAATTTTAAATGCTTTATTTTCCTCAGTATTCACTAGGGGAAAAAAAAATTGTACCAGATGAAGTAAAGAAAAATAGTTGGGAGGTCATGAATCATTTAAGGATAACCGAGGAGGTAGTGAGGGATTTAGGAGTTATGATAAATAGTACCCTCAAAGTTGATACTCAGGTAGATGGTGTGGTGAAGAAGGCATTTGGAATGTTGGCCTTCATAAATCGGAGTATTGAATTCAAGAGTAGGGAGGTTATGATGAAATTGTACAAGACATTGGTGAGGCCAAATTTGGAGTACTGTGTACAGTTTTGGTCACCAAATTATAGGAAAGATATAAACAAAATAGAGAGAGTGCAGAGAAGGTTCACGAGAATGTTGACAGGATGTTAGGGTTTGAGTTACAGAGCAGCCTGGGGGTTTTTTCTCTGGAGCGTAGAAGATTGAAGGGGGATTTGATGGAGGTGTTCAAGATTTTTAAAGGGACAGAGAAAGTCAACGTGGCAAGGCTTTTTCAATTAAGAGTGGGGGATATTCAAACCAGAGGCCATAGTTTGAGATTGAAAGGGAAAAATTATAAGGGGAACATGAGGGTAAATTTCTACAAGCAAAGGGTGGTTGGGATGTGGAATAAGCTTCCGGCGGAGGTGGTTGAAGCAGGAACGTTATTTAAGGAAAAACTGGATAATTACATGGAGGGGAGAGGATTGGAGGGGTATGGACCAGGTGCTGGTCAGAGGGTACTAGGAGGGTGGGGATTTGTTTCCGGCATGGACTAGTAGGGCCAAACTGGCCTGTTCTGTGCTGTATATGGTTATATGGTTTACAGATATTATCACATTCCAAATCTCCTCCCTCAAATTTGATCAAAATGTTTCAATTTCTACCTGTATATTCAATATTCCTCATCTGTAAGTGACAAATCCAAGTCATGCTGCCAATCACTCTTGATCTTAACTAGTGAAATTATTCTCAAATCCATCAAATTACTATAAATATTTGATAATGAGCCTCGATGAAAAAATTGAAAGTCAAAAAGTAAATTAAGAATATTTGTTCCAGAGATCTGTGGAAAAAAAAATTCAGAGAACTTGGACTAAACAAATGTCCAACTTGTAGATGCAGTGTGAAAAAAATGACTATTGGGTAATTTAAATGCTGCCCTCAGTTGTGCGAAAGAAGCAAAATTACATTGAATAAAATTATCTCAAATAAAAAGATCTTTAAAATTTTTGTACACCATCTACACCACTCCCTAAAACCTGCATCAGAGAAAGAAGGTTAAAGAAAAAATTATAATAGGACTGGCAAAAGAAAAACTATTGATTCCAAAACAAAAATGACTGGGATATTGTTCTCAATTTGATTAATTAATTCTCTTTCTGTGCACGACACGGTTTGTTGCAATTCAAAGTGGTTCATAGATTACATGATTCAAAAGTTAAACTATCTTGCTATTATTGATCCATTATGTGATCAATGTAAAATTTCTGAGGCTTCATTGATACACTTTTGGACTTGCCCTAGTTAAGAAAGTTTGGAAAAATGATTTTCAAACTTTAGTCATTTTTAAGGTCAAATTTGAACCCTGTCCCCTAATTGCTCTCTTGGTTTATTTTTCTCAAGAAGAGGAAATACTGTTCACTTCATCTCAGAAGCGAAGTTTAGCGTTTTACCTCATTGAAAGCTGGATGGCAAATTTTGATGAAATGGAAAGGCAGCACACTTCACCTAATCATACTCAATGGTTACAGGTTATGTCTTTCCTACGTTTAGAAAAAAAAAATCAGATATAATGTTACAGATGTAAAAGTGAATTTCTACAAGACGAGTGATGGAGTATTACCATAATTTAAAGAATTAGGGTGTTGGAAGGCTCCTGAGTAGTGTGGTCTGGTTTCCAAACATCATATTTCGCTTCCTATGTATACAGGTGCCTCACCTTTTATCCGGGATAGTCAAGTCTGGACATCTGCCATTGTTCAGAATCATTTGGATTTCAGTCTCTTTAAGCCTGCCTGAGTCCTGCCTCAACTTGCGTTGCCATCTCTCTCCCCACCTTTGCCCCCTCAAGTCACACTGCCATCCTTCCCCCTTCCTTGCCCGCATTACACTTGTTTCTCCTCCCTTCCTCACCCACCTGAGACCTGAGTCATGATACCGTCTCTATCCCCCCCCGCCGCCCAAGTTGCACTGCTGTTGCTCTCCTCCCCGCCCAAGTCGCGCTCCCGTCTCTTTCTTCCCCCCTCCACCCTCTACAGCTGTACTAGCACCAGAGGAAAGGCCCCCTTCTCTGTTCCCTTGTGCTGGTACAGTGGTTTCAGCTGTGAGGGGGACTATGGTTAATGACAACAGCTAATGCTGGACAGGTGTCAGTTTACGGCGATTCAGAGGCGCTTATAAATTAGCGGAACACGACAGGATACACAGCAGTTGAGCGAGGGTCGCATCAGGTCATGTTTGTTGCCAAACTCATCTTTGATGAGCAGATGTAATCTACCGAAAAAAGTGCCAATTTTTTGAATCCCAGATAAAAGGTTAGGCACCTGTATTTCAGCCCATCTATTAGATCAATACGTGTGCACGTATTTTTTATTAAATTTAATAGACATTTAAAAATATCAATATTCCAATTTTTATTTTCATTTTATACAATGCAAAAAACAAAAATGGACATCTTATCTGAAAAATGCTTTTCAATAACCTAGAATGAATATTTAGTAGGTTTCCAAATCACTACAAAAAAAAAAATCACTATACAGGGAGTTAAACAAGAAAGTCTGCAGATGTTGTGATTGTATTTACACAAAATTTCTGGAGAAACTCACCAAGTCACACAGTATTCTTTATATAGCCTGAGGCCTTCATCAAGGTATGAGAGCGAAATCCAGGCAGGCGTATACCACATCCAACGTATCCACAATTTCCGTCAGTTACAAAATGATCCCACCACAAGACACATCTTCCCCTCTACTCCTTCCACACGGACCCCTCTTTCCATGACTCCCTTCTCTACTCAACCTTTCCCACTAATTGCCCCCTTGGTGCCTACCCTGTGAACACAGAAAGTACAACACTTGCATCCGCACCTCCTTCCTCACCACCATTTGAGGCCCCAAACAATTCTAAATGAAGAAACACTTCAATTGTGAATTTGAAAGGGTCACCTATTGCATCCAGTGGTCTAGTTATGGCCTTCTCTACATTAGAGATTGGACGATGACTGGGAAATCACTTCGCTGAGCACCTTTGCCTTATCTGCATCAATGATGAGATTCACCCAGTAGTCAATCATTTCAATTCCATGCCCCACTTCCATGACAACATGTCTGTCCATGGCCTCATGCACTGCTAAACCAAGGCCACCCATAATTTGGAGGAGCAACACCTAATATTCTGTCTGGGCCCTATCTAACTAGATGGATAGCAAGTGACACAGAAAAACCACACCCAAGAGGCAGAAAACTGGGTGACTGTGAGAAGGGGAATAGGTAGTCAGTGCAGAGCACCCTGTGGCTGTTCCCCTCAACAAAAAGTATACCGTTTTGGATATTGTTGAGGGGGTGGGAGAGAGGTGGGAAGTGATCTACCAAGGATATAGTGGTCAGGTCTGTGGCATAGACCTTCAGCTAAGGGAAGGTGTGGGGGAGCAGAGGAGAGCTATAGTGACTGTAGATTTGATAGTTAGGTAAATAGATAGGAGGTTCTATGAACAAGATTGAGACTGCCGGATGGTACATTGCCTGCCTGCCTGCCAGGATCAGGTATGTCTTAGATAGAATCCACAGGATTCTCATTGGGGAGGGTGAGCAGGCAGATGATGTGATCCACGATGGTACCAATGAGATAGATAGGAGTATGGATGAGGTTCTGAAGAGGGAATATAGGGAATTAGGAAGGAAGCTGAAAGGATATTAATCTCGGGATTGATATCTGTGCCACGTGCCAGTGTGGCACAGATGAAAGTGTGGCAAAAGAGTTGGTGTAGGGGGCAGCAGTTCCAATCAGTGAATCATTGGGATCTTGGAGCATTACGAAAATGTCAAGCTGCACCTGAACTGGAGAGGGACCAATATCCTGGCGAGCAAGTTTGCTAAAGCTGCCATGAAGAGTTTAAACTAGTTTGGCAGGGGTATGGAAATCAGAATGTGTGGGCAGAGATTAGAGTAGAATATGGAAAGGATAATGCACTGTGTTGTGGAAAGGGGAGGTAGCAAAAATGTAGTAATTTGGAGGGTTTGAAATGTGCCTATTTTAATACAAGGAGAATTAGGAATAAAGGAGATGAACTTAAGATCATGTAACAGTACATGGAATTACAGGATTGGCTAACTAGTGTTTAGATATTACAAAAGGGATAGCATGGGTGTATAAAATGGGGGGGAGGGGGTGAATGAGTAGCATAACTGGTTAGGGATAATACCACAGCTGCAGAAAGGAAGGATACTGCGGAAGAAATGCCTACAGAATCAGGGTGGATGGAAGTCAGAAATAAGAAGGGAGTAATGCAGGGATCTGTTCTGAGACCCTTGCTCTCTGTGATATTTATAAATGACTTAGACGAAGAAGTAGAAGGGATGGATCAGTAGATTTGCAGATGATACCAAGATTGGAGGTATTGTGGATAGAGTTGAAGATTGTCAACAGAACATAGACAGGATGTAAAGTTGGGCGGACAAGTGGCAAATGAAGTTCAATTTGGATAAGCATGAGGTGATGCATTTAGAAGGTCAAACTTGAAAGCAGAGTACAGGGTTAATAGTAGGATACTTGACAGTGTGGAAGAACAGCAAGACCTTGGGGTCTCTCAAGAATGCCATGCAAATTTATAGGATAGTTACGAAGGGTTGGGCTTCATTAGTTAGGGGATTGAGTTCAGGAGTCATATGTTAATGTTGCAGCTCTATACATCCCTGATGAGACCACATTTTGTTCAGTTTTAGACACCTCATTGCAGGAAGGATGTGGGAGCTATGGAGAGGGTGCAGAGGTGATATAACAATTTGATGCCTGGATTGGAAAATATATCTTTCAAGGCAAAGTTAGCAAAACAAGAACTTTTCTCTTTATATGAGAAGCATAGATAGACAGCCATAACCTTTTTCACAGGGGAGGAGTAGCAAACTCCAGAGGACATCTATCCAAAGTGCAGGGAGGAAAGTATAGGGAAGATATCAGGGGTAAGGTTTTTTTTTTTAAAAAGACACAGAGTTGTGGGTGCCTGTAATGCATTGCCATGGATGGTAGTGGAGGCTGGAACAATAAGGACACTGAAGAGACTCAGAGACAGGCACATGGACGAAAGAAAAATAGAGGATTATGAGGTAGGGAGGGTTTCTTTTTTTGGTAGGCATATATAGGTTGGTATAAAATTGTGGGCTGAAGGGCCTGTAGTGTGCTGTAATGTTCTAAAAGCCCAGTTCAAACACTTTATATTCACAGGAACAAATCTTCCATATTGCATTTTTTAACAGAGTACATTATATTGTGCTGAGCAATACTTACGAGGTAACCATCTCCTTAAAGGAATCACTCTCTGAACTTTTATTTCCATCACTGAGTTCAAATTCAATCGTCCGTTTACCTGAAGACTCTGAGCTCTGGAAAAACACATTCATTTGCTCAGTTCATTTTAACTCAGGAAAATAATGAAGTGTAAAGTGATCAAGTAGCATTGGAAATCTCTGAGTCATTACCTGATTAGAATTTACAATTATTCATAATTGCATTCATTATTCACAATTACTTTCATACTTATTACTTTTTTTAAAAAAAAAAGCAAACTATTTTCATTACAAATCAAAAGAGCTTAGAAGAGTGATTACAATTTCAATTAAGTGATACATTTTTAAGTCTTTTAAAAGAGCAGGCTGTGGGCACAAGGGAGGTCAGTACACAAGTGACATCTTCACATTTGGATAGAGAGAAGTTATTAGAGGCTAACAGAGAAACAATTAAAAAAATCAGCAACTTTAACAATGTAGAAGATTTGAATAGGGAAAAACACCAGGGGATGGTAAACCTTGAGTCAATCAGCCATTTTATGCCAGGCCTCCGCCTGGAGGCCAGCTACAAGCGCGGAGAGAAAACTTAAATCTTATCTTTCATATAGCAGCCCTAAAAGGTTGCTCCTGTGTTGCATTCCTATTGAGCGGCGCCTTGTAGCGCCCCCTGAATCCAACAGAGGTGGGGCAACTGGTGCTGTAGCGCCACCCATCATAAAATCGTGGCAGAGCAATGGCCGTCTTCCCTACCCATAATCCCCAGGCAGCTTGAACCGCTCTGTTTCCCAGACAGCCATTGCTCTGCCATGTTTTGAGCTGCAGAGGGTAGCCCTGAAGGCCAAAGCAGCCCTGTGAGACTGTCACAGCCCACAATGGCCAGCCCCTGTTGCCCTGACAAAGCTATAACGTTCTACATGGTAAATACAGCAGGCAAAAAAGACAAGTGATCCCAAAGCCAACAAATTAAAATCAAACTTTTGGGGTCTGCCACATTTAATCTTGAATAATGGTGGACAACTGAACAGCTAATGGAAGAAGACAGCAGCTTAAAAGACGTTCTCAACAAAGGCAGGTCCTACACGACAGTACCAAAAGACAAGTCTTGAGCTACCATGTACAGCAAGTGCTAAATGACCAGACAATATCCTGGCAGCAGTATTGAAGAACTGTTTTTGATCCAGCTACATCAGTGGTTTACAAACTGTTCCGCACCCCCCCAGTCTCACATTTCACCTTAAACAATCACTATGCCATAAGTTCTATGATTATTAAGGGATTGTTTAAGGTGGTATATGAGTGGAAGAGAAGGTTGAGAACCACTGCTCTAGACCCAATTGTTACTGAAATATTTTATTTGTGAAAAATTGTCATTGGCCCATTTCCTTTGGAGTTATGAAACCATGCACATAACGAGTCAATTAGGTACGATTAAAACAGTGGTTTTCAAACACTTTATTTCCACTCACGCACCACCTTAAGCAATCCCATACTAATCGCAGAACACTTATGGCATTGGGATTGCTTTAGATGGAATGCGAGTTTGGGGGGACAGTTTGAAAACCATCGAGCTATATCTTTACCCAAATTGTTTCTGTGAAGTAACATTGACAATGACTCAACAGAGTAGAAATTACCTTCTAAAAATGTGAACAAATTCAATCTTGCCAATTACTGTCCAGTCTCTCCTCAACCAGTTTCATCCAAGTGCTGTCAAGCAGCACCTATCAAGACGCTGATCAGAGGTGCCCAATTTAAATTTTTACAGGTTCATTAAGCTTCAGATTTCAAACATGGTTAAACGCTGCCTTGATGCTTAAGGCATGATTTGCCTTAGGAATAGAGTTCTTAGGCCCAGGTGTGTCATCAAGGTAAAACTAAAGGCAACAAACATCCCCGGAGAAAACTGTTCAAAGATAGAAGTCAAATCTCATAAATGAGAAGATGGTTATGGATATTGGAAGTTAATCACTGTAGCCCTAGGAATCGCTGATGATTGCCAATGTTCAATTCCATTTGCAATTTCTGAGTGAAGCAGTCCGTGCTGCAAGATGCAAAGGATCATTAATCTCAGAGTGCTTAGTGGCAAGTAACACAAATCACATAAATATCAGTAATAACCATCTTCAGTAACCATCCCTCAACATTCATTGGTAATTATCACCAATTTTCGACCACCACCATTGAACAGAAACTCAACTAGATCAACCATATAAATACTATGACTATCAGATGAGGTCAGAGGCTGGATATTCTGATAACAACCCCCACCCCCAAAGCCTTGAACCTTCAAGCACATTTCAAAAGCACCAAATATTCCTTACTTGCCTGGAAGATTGCAGTTCCCACAATACTGGACCATCCAAAGGACATTAGCTTACTTGATTAGCAGCTCATCCACCACCCTAAATATTCATCCTCTCCACCATCAACACACATAGGTTACTATTTACAAAATGCTTCACTACTGTGACAGCAGCTCTCAAACCTATGATCATAATTATTAACAAGAACACCATTACAGGATCAAGTCATGCACCAGCCCAAATATATTGCCATTCTTTTATTGTCACTGGGTTTAAATCCAAAAAGTCTCTGGGCAAACAATTTTCCTAGAAGGACTGAAGTGATTCAGGATAACTCATCATCACCATCTTTTCAGGGTAATTAAGAATTGATAATGTTGGACTTAGCAATGGCCCACATGCATGGGAAAAAAGTCGGAGTATATGGCAGCACACATAATTGCAGTGGTGAACCGGCCCCGCCTATCACACGCGGTCAGCGGGGCAACCGTGGCAAAAATGGCTCCGCAGGTCCTTCTCTTTCGGTGCAGGCCGGAGGTGTGCGTGAACTTACATCAGCGTGATGCAAGTTCCAGGACACAAGGGGCGAACTCCGGATGCCCTTAAAGGCTGCAGCGTGAACTTCAAAGTAATTCAGTTGTGCTGAACAAGCTCACAGCCTACTGTCTCAGTTTTTCCGTTGTATTTGCGCACAACCCACTACACTGGTGACCCCAACGAGTCTCCATGTTTGGCATAATGGACCCCTCAGCCGTAGGCGCCATTGCGTTAAAGCTGTCCACTTTCTGAACGAACAGGCCCTGCACTTGGTTCGGCCAAGTAGAGGCCCAGTTCCAGACCAAGATTACCTCGGATTTGACAAAATATTTATATGTCATCAGCTCACTAGACCAGGAAGCCGTTTCATGAGTCAATAACCTCATCGAGGTGCCACCAAAGGAAGGTAAATACATGGCTCTAAAGAACCTCTTCATTAGCACTTATGGGCTATCACGGCGCAAAAGGGCTGCCAGGCTCCTTCACTTGGATGACCTAGGGGACAGGACGTTGTCCACCCTCATGGGTAAGATGCTCACCTTGGCAGAGGGACTCAAGCCCTGCCTCAAGTTTGAGCAGACATTCCTCGAATAAATGCCTGAAGACATTCGGCTGCTACTAGCTGATGCAGATTTCAACAACCCATGCAAAGTTGCGACACGGGCAGATGTCCTCCACTGCTCCAAATATGAGCCGGCAGACAGTCAACTGCCACCGCCCAAGCTAACATTCAAGACCAGTCCAACACATGAGCAGGAACACCCCCCCAACCCGCACTGAAAGGTCTGAGCCAAAATGAGGTGCAGGAACACGCAGGTGCTGCCAGCCATACTCATTTCAGGGAAATGACAGGGCCAGCTGCTGTTAATGGCCATGGTGGCTGGCCGAACAAACAGCCTACTCCACATCTGGGACAGGATCTGAGGCCGCAGATTCCTCGTGGACAGGAGTGCAGAGATAAGCATCATTCTCCCTATGTCACTCGAGTCATGCATGAGACCTCACAGCCCCACCCTGCCCACAGCCAACACTGCCATTAAAACTTTTGGCAAGAGGTGCATCCCCGGGTGTTTCGGAGAGACTATTTTCAATTGGTCATTCACTCTGGTACTCGTGGACAAGCCTCTTCTTGGCTCAGATTTCCTGTGTGCACACTGACTACTGGTAGACCTCCAGGGCAAATGATTGGTCCATTCAGAGACCTTCCAGATAGTACCACTTGGCATGACTAACGAGCCAGCCACCCAGCTCGCCTCTGTGGAGACCGCACGCGGCCAATACAGCCCCCTCCTTGCCAGCTATCCCTCCATCCTGAGCACCCAGTTCACAGTCGTCATGCTGAAACATGGCATCCAGCATCACATAGCAACCACAGGCCCGCCAGTGCATTCTTAAGCCCGATATTTGGCCCCTGACAAACTCAACCTCGCCAAGGAAGAGTTTGTGCATGGAAGAACTCTGTATTGAATGGAGTTCTGACAGTCCATGGGCTTTTCCCCTCCACTTGGTGCCCAAGTCCAATGACAGCTGGAGACCCTGCAGAGACTATAGGTGCCTCAACGATGCAACGATGCCAGACCGCTACCCGATCCCCCACATCCAAGATTTCACACCAAACCTCTACAGTGCACGCCTCTTCTCAAAGGTTGACCTGATTCAGGGATACCACCGAATGTTCACTCTAATAATATCCAAAAGACAGCTATCGTCACCCCTTTCAGCCTTTTTGAGTTTCTTCACATGCCATATGGCCTGAAAAATGAAGCCCAGACCTTCCAGCACCTCATGGATGCACTCAGCAGTGACTTGCTTTCCTTTTCATCTACCTAGACGATATCCTGTAATGAGCAAGACTCTCGAGGAGCACACCTGCACCAGGTTTTCAACCAACTTGCTGAGTTTGGCCTCACCATCAACCCGGAAAAGTGCCAGATTGGCTTCAAGGACATCAACTTCTTCGGCCACAGAATTACCAAAGGCAGCGCCACTCCTTTACCCGACAAGGTGAAGGCTATATGACAGTTTCCCAGACCAGCGACTCTGAAGGGGCTGCAAGAATTTGTGACATGGTGAATTTCTACAATATGTTCATCCTCGCAGCTGCTATTATCAAGCGCCCACTCTTCGCGTTAACGTCGGACTCCAAGAAAGAACTCCAGTGTATCGGCGAGACGCAGGTCGCTTTCCAAAAAATCCACGGAGGCCTGAGCTGCCATAATAATGCTTGTCCACCCACACATGGACGTTCCCACACTCCTCACGGTTGACATGTCCAACACAGTGGTGGCGGTGTTCTGGAATAGTTCATGAACAACACCTGGAGGCCTCTCACCTTTTTAAGCCATCACCTGCAAGCGCCTGAACTGAAGTACAGTGCATTTGACAGAGAGCAGCTAGCCCTTTACTTCGCCATCTGCTATTTTCGCTACTTCTAGGAGGGTCGACCTTTCACAGTCTAAACAGACTGTAAGCCGTTAACGTTTGCATTCTCCAAATCTTCTGACCCATGGTCCACCTGCCAGCAGCGGCACTCATCTTAAGTCATTTGCTCCATCCGCCACCTCTCGGGAAAAAAGAATGTTGTCACTGACACACTCTCCAGAGCTGTTCATGCCCTGTCACAAGGCATAGGACGATTCCGAGACCGACAGTTTCAGGATGGCGATCATGGGTCTGCAGCTCCAAAACATCCCACTAAGCACCAATGGTGTGACTTTACTCTGCCACGTCTCCACTGGCCAACCCTGACTACTCATCCCTGCCCAATGGCGGTGAACGTTTCTTGACACCCTACACAGCCTTTCCCATCCCTCCATCTGAATGACGGTGCGGATGCTATCCTCCTGGCTCGTCTGGCACAGGCTGCACAAGCAGGTAAGTGAATGGACAAAAACCTACATGCATGCCAAACTGCGAAAGTCTCCAACAGTTTGACATACCAATTCGCAGGTTCTAGCATACCTACCTCGACATAGTGGGCCCCTTGCCAGTCTCCCGAGAGTTGCGCTACCTGGTCGCGATAGTGGACAGATTCACCTGATAACCAGAGGCCACCCCCATCCACATCACCACAGATATTTGCATCAGAGTTTTCTTCTCTGCCTAGGTCTACTGTTTTAGAGTCCCAGTGCACATAACTACCAACAGGGGGGGCCCAATTCATCTCCACCCTTTGGTACGAACTCTCCAAACTCCTGGGCACCCAGCCACACTACACCACTGCCTACCACCCTCAGTCCAATGGATTTATTGAGTGTTTTCATCACCACCTTAAGTCAGCATTGATGGCACAGCTCGAGAGGCCAAAATGAGTGGATGAACTGCCATGGATCTTCCTCAGTATATGCACAGCACCTAAGGACGACCTCAAAATCTCCTCAGCAGAGTTAGTCTATGGCAAAGCCATTGCAGTCCCGGGCCAATTCCTCCCTTCATCGCCAGGCCAAGTCTCTGACACTGCCATTGTACTGGAAAGACTGAGACAAACTGGGATCACTCAAACCACCCCCGCCATCATGACACTGTCACCCACCCTCCAATTACCCCAGACTTAACCTCCTACGACTATGTGTTTGCTCACAGGGGCATACACGGGACACCATCGAGGTGCTCCTGAGAAATGCACCCACTTTCACTCTCAACATCAGGGGCAGAGAGGAACTTTTCACACTGGACTGCCTCAAACCAGCCCACCTGGACTGGTCAGAGCCGGTAAAGGTTCTGTCGCCAGTATGTAGAGGTCGGCCACCGAAGCAGCAGATCTCACCCACACTTACTGTGAGACCACAAGCGCTGGTTCTGGGTTGGGAGGGGTGATTGTGTGGCAGCGCACATAATTGCAGCGGCGAACCGGCCCGGTTTGTCACGCGTGGTCAGCAGGGCAGCCACAGCAAAGATGGTGTCGTGGGCCCTTCTCTTCTGGTACAGACCAGAAGTGCACGTACATGCTTATGTCAGCGTGACACAAGTTCCTGGACACGAGAGGTGGGCTCAGATGGCCTTAAAGGCTGCTGCAAACTTCAAAGTAAATCAGTTGTGTTAAACGAGCTCACAGCCTGCTGTCTCAGTTCTTCCGCTGTGCTCACGCACAACCCATTATAAGTAAATTTTTTTGAAAAACAAAGAAACAAATCCATGAAGCAAACAAGGATCAAGAATTCTCAATTTCTCTGACCATGGTATGGAGAACTGAAATTATAACAGGGAAAAGAGCAAAACTAAGTTAATGCAATAATGTCAGTTACTTATCAGGTGAGTGACAGATTAAAATGCTATAAGAATATTAGTCAGATAAAATGATTATTCTCTTAGTTTCTATTAAAAAATGTTCAAAAGTGGAAGATTATAATACTTCCCTTGAACAAAATCATGTACTTACTGTACAAAGGTTTAATACTTCAGTACTGGTAAGCAGTTGAAAATCCAATTTTTGATGCTCACCACATGGATGGCATTCATAGAATTCTGGCTGCCTGTGTGTACGCGAATACAGAACAAGAAGAAAACTTTGCTTGGATGTAAAAACCCTGTAACAGAAAAAAAAAGTTAATCCCCCAAAAATTGAATAAAATTGAAATAAATCATAAAATAATATTTTTCCCAGTGAGGGAAGTATGTAAATTGGAAGGGAACTTGAAAAGGGCCACATTTTTGAGATGGTGACAGGTAAAATAGATGGCGGAGAGCCAGTGGATGTGGTGTACCTGGACTTCCAAAAGGCCTTCGATAAGGTCCTGCATAAACGACTGGCTTCCAAAATCAAGGCTCATGGGATTGTGGGCAAAGTATTGATGTGGATTGAGAACTGGCTGACAGGTAGAAGACAGAGAGTTGGGATAAACGGCTCGTTTTCTGAGTGGCAGGCGGTGACCAGTGGGGTACCACAGGGATCTGTACTGGGACCCTAGCTGTTCACAATTTACATTGATCATCTGGATGAGGGGATTGGATGTAATATCTCCAAATTGGCAGATGACACTAAGCTAGGAGGGGTTGTGTGCACGGAAGAGGGGGTCAGGAAGCTCCAGTGTGATTTGGATAAATTGAGGGACTGGGCAGATACATGGCAAATGCACTACAATGTGGATAAATGTGAGGTTATCCACTTTGGTAATACAAACTGGAGGGCAGATTACTATTTGAATGGCAATAGATTAAGAGATGGGGAAGTGCAGAGAGACCTAGGGGTACTTGTACATCAGTCTCTGAAGGAGAGCATGCAGGTACAGCAGGCGGTTAAAAAGGCAAATGGTATGTTGGCCTTCATATCAAGAGGGTTTGAGTATAGGAACAAGGATACCTTACTGCAGCTGTACAGGGCCTTGGTGAGACCCCACCTGGAGTATTGTGTGCAGTTTTGGTCACCTTATCTAAGGAAGGATGTTCTTGCAATGGAGGGAGTGCAGAGGCGATTCACCAGGCTGATACCTGGAATGGCAGGAATGACTTATGAGGAAAGATTGCGCAAATTGGGATTGTACTCGCTGGAGTTTAGAAGATTGAGAGGGGATCTCATAGAGACCTATAAAATTCTGGCAGGACTGGACAGAGTGGATGCAGATGGGATGTTTCCAATGATGGGAAAATCCAGAACCCGGGGCCATGGTTTGAGGATAATAGGCAAACCATTTAGGACTGAGATGAGGAGGAATTTCTTTACCCAGAGGGTGGTGAATCTGTGGAATTCATTGCCACAGAGGGCAGTAGAGGCAGGTTCATTAAATATATTTAAGAGGGAATTAGATATATTTCTTCAGTATAAGGGTATTAAAGGTTACGGAGAGAAGGCGGGGACGGGGTACTGAACTTTAAGATCAGCCATGATCTCGTTGAATGGCGGAGCAGGCTTGAAGGGTCGAATGACCTACTCCTGCTCCTATCTTCTATGTTTCTATATTTCTATGTTTCTATCTCGTTGATCTGGTCCCCATGGATGAAGGGCTAACCTTGGTGAGTCAAGGCATCTCTGACACCAGCATCATGGCTCAAGCAACAGCAAGATCTCTAGCTGCACACTAAAGAGCCCATGGCTCTGCAATAGCCTAGAAAATGTTTGACAGCAAGAGGAATTGAACAACAAACTTTCCCAAGGAAAAAGCAGAGGGCAAATTTTTTAAAAGTCTGACAATGAAGCATTAAAATCTATTGTTTTTTTTTTTAAACAGAAATGAACACAAAATACACAAATAATTAAAAACAAACCAATGAATCTAATGCAAGAGAAGAATTTCCAATATAACAATGGGGAGATCTCAAGAAAATTTAGCTTTCTAATTTTTAATTCAAAACTTTAGTGTTAGATACGTCAGGCAAAGAAGTCCAGGACATAGTCATTTAATTAGCTCAGCCAGTATTTCATATGGATTGCTGGCATTTGCTGGCAAGATTTAGTCTATTGGACTGTTTTCTGTAATGTGTCTGTTAAAGGCTGTAGGCCAATCAAATGTAATCAAAGTATTGCTGGCATAGCACTGCATAACATCCTGTTGATGGTATACAGTATATAGTAGTTATTTTATAGCACTAATGTAGCGAGATATTCAGTAGCAGGAACTAAATATAACATGGAATTATAGTGATACATGACATTATAAAGTTTGGGCATAGTAGCCTCAAATGCACTCAGTGGATGGTCTAGTAATCAAAAGCAGCATTCCATTACATTGTCACTTTTTCTTAAACTCAACAGATAATATTATGGACCACTCACAAAAGACATTTAAACAGTACTCCAGTTAAAGACTTTTAAAAGTCTTTAAATCTCACCTCTCATGAATTGAAGAACTGAAAAGATACCTCAAGCAGCAGGCCCAAACATGGGGGCTATGTACATGTATAGTGCCACTCAACCAACTGTAATACAGAGATATAGGAGTTAAAGCAGCAAATATATCAAATTTCACCATTGACAGAAATTATGCTCTAAATTACTATTAATTTGTGTCACAACAAAACAACAATATTGGGTACTCAAAACAAAACAGCAATTTCTAGAACATAGAAACATTAGGAAAAAAAGTTCAAATCACATAATAAATCTGACTGATGAGTATCAAAAAAAAAAGTATTAAGATATCTCAAAATATTTATTTTATAATATGCAAAAGTGTTAAAGCTAAACTAATATACTTAGTAGTTAACTTCAACTTCCATTATTCCCACACCAGCACAAACCATCCAGGTTCATTAGACATTGAATAAAGAGGCCAAGGTGCCTGTGCCAATCAGTTCATCCCCAACTCAATAGGTTCAACAGTTGCATCATATACCTATTACAGAACACCACAGCAGGCAGCCCCTATTGAATTGGGGATGAACTAATTCTCAGCACCTTCCCACCACATCTCCAATAATATAATGCTCTGCCTCAAGTAACAAACCCATGCTTCCTTTTTCATAAAATTCCCTTTGCCCCATTCTCTGTTTGCATGTTCCTGTACCTCACATCTAGCTATTTCCAGCCTTGTCCATCTCCTAATTATCTTTCCAGCCTCCAAATTTTCTCATCCAGAAAACTGTACATTAACTCTCCATGTGCACAAGATCAATTAGTTATTGGAAATATGTTGTTTAAGAGATTAGACTTTCTCCTAGTCCTATTGATGTTGCGTTTTTAATTATAATCAAATTCTTGTTGAAGGGTGGTGTCTTTTACTCCACTGGTTAATAAAGTTTAGTTTGGACTTTTTTCCTCTTGTTGGAATATTACTATTGTATTGAAATAAACACAACTTAACTTTATACCAAGTTAATGTTGAATAAATTTTAAATTGAACTCAAAAATTTCTTAACGTTGCTTACCATATTATACTTACATTCCTACAAGAGGCAAAGTGAGCACTTTTGGGTCAGATTCAAGAATCAAAAGAAGCTTGCGTGTCTGATCCATTGTAAGGTATCTGCAATTTAAACAATCTGTTATCTTTCACCAAATGTCATTATAAAGTGTATTCAGAAGGTACAAATTATTGTAATTAACTACTAGATTTTTAAAAAATTCGACATACAACACAGTAAAAGGCCATTTCGGCCCACGAGTCCATGCTGCCCAATTTACTCCCCATTAACCTACACCCACAGTATGTTTTTGAAGGGTGGAAGAAAACCAGAGCCCCTGAAGAAAATCCATGCAGACACGGGAAGACAGTGCGGGATTTACACCCCAGTCTGGTCACTGGCACTATAACGGCGTTGCTGCCACTACATCTGTCAACTGATAACCAGTTACTATAATAGTCACATCCTCCAAATGCACAGAGGGAAAAAATGCTGGAAAATTTTTAAAGTTGGGGAAGCTTGCTAAAAATCCTGCAAAATATACATAGGATTGCTATCAATGTCTTTTCCTGCTACCATGTCAGAGAACTCTGAAACCATACAAGTGCCATCTATGGGTTCCACTGATTTACAGTGAAGCATTAGAACAATGGTTAATAAAAACTAACATTGCAATAATTACTTACAACTTGGACAAGTTAAAATCCTTCATGATAATGCTACCATGTAAAAAAAAAATAGATTTATTGTTTTTAAACAAGTTAAGAAAAATTTCTAAAAGATCAAATAATGTGACCAAATGACATTTTTACCCACTTAAGCATTGCTTGTTATGTGGAATCATTATTTCACAACACATTACAGTTTGCATAATTGGTTGCCATAACTTGCTCTAGGATCAGGTTCAGCTACATCATATTAATGTGGTTAAAATTCTGGTAAATAGTAAAAGTAAACCAAATCGAACAAAATGTGCATTCAAAGTATGATACTTCATTATCATACTTCATTAAAGTATGTATTCACTGAGCAACTTCAATAAAAGGAATCACCTCTTTTTAGTCTTTGGAAAACATTTCACCCTTCATTTTGAATACTCATTTATGAGACACCAATAGTTTTAATTCACCAGTTCCAACATGAAATTGTGAAGATTATATCTGGTATGACTTATTCACAACAAATAAGAAACAATTGTTTATTGTTTTCCTGCAGTGGAAGATATAATTCAATATTTTCTGTAATTATTTTCAAAGCAAATACTTTGTTTTGCAATAATCAACCAATCCTTGCAAATATAGCATTATTATTTTTCTGAAACCAGTTCTAAAAGTTAATTTCTGTGATTCTTCTGCAAAAGCATCTGATACAAAGTTGTACAAAAAGGGTTTTCTCCAAAAACAATTGATGCAATAGTAAATTCAAGGTTATCATTTTAATTAATAATTGCATTCCAATAACATCCAACAAAATGGACTCTATGCTTTTTCAATATTAGACACTCTTAAAAAAAAGATGAAAGATTAGGAAATACTGCAGGGTTGCAAATAAATTGGAACTATTGGCCAAGAAGGCAATAGTTTGCCCATTGACAAACAAACATTACAGCAGATTCAACTGGTTCATTAATGACAATGCAACTTTTTTTTTCTCAATAGAATAGCCATTCTCAATCATTTTTTTTTAAACTATGGCTCCCTTGAGACACTGCTCAAAGTTGTCTTGGGCTCCCTTCCTTGTGAAGCAGTCAAGTTTTCTTGGTTTATTCCGTATTTCTCTCCTACCGACTACACAAAAAACATTTTACGATTTTAGTCCATGGCTCCTCATAAATATGTTTTGGCACCCATTGAGAATGACTGTTTAGATCATCAAAAGATCTTTCTATTGAAACATCACTTTTTTGGCACTAAGTACAACTGAATATTTATTTATCCATCTATATTTGTGTATCATGGGCATCAACATCTCTTTCATAGAAGACAGCTATGCGAGATACTACCTTGGTTGCAATCTCTTCTCATGGCTACCTACAGGCAGAAAGGTACAGAAGCTACAAGTCCAGCACCTCTAGATTTAAAAAAATGTTCCCGCCCCCCACCCCCCCCCCCCCCACCCACATTCTTGAACCTCCTTATACTATCCTAACTCTAACCATACACTAGTTCTGGACCACCAAAATATATGTTTGCTCAATTGAGACCACACCTTTTTTTTTTCTTGCATCAACTGCAACTGTGGATATTTATCTATCTATTTATTCTTTTATATTATCTTTCTTCTGTCTTGGTATATTGTGAAAATGCAACTGATAATTAGAAAGAAAGCCTTGCATTTTAAATTGCATCAATTATGTGTCATTTACACAAATATTTCTGTCTCAGTACATTATACTGAATTAGCACTTTGGAGATGAAAGCTCACAAAAACAATGCTATACGCTGATGCTAATAGAAGGGCACTTTTTTGGAGTCTTTCATTTGTAAAGTAGCAACTATATTGGTTAATTGGCTTCTTCCTCAAATAGATGCAAAATATTTCATTGTATTGTTTTAAGAATAACAGGAGACTACTACTTGGTTTTGTAGAATGGTAGAACCAACAGCACATGAGGCATCAGTCAAATTCTTTAAACCTTTCCCTGTAAATTGTTTCTACCAATGCAACTCTTTCACTCCCAACATTATAAAAACTGCTCTGTTGGTCATGCTGATAACAAAACTGCTCTTTTCAATATTTGTGGTTATATTAATTAAAGATACCTTATTTAGCTGGAAACATAATGGGGAAACCAAACACCATCTTGTAACTTCTTAAAAATATCAATCTTTAAAACAACAATATCGAATATCTACTGAAACAGTTTTATAATGCTGCTGGAATGCATCTGAGATGTTTAAATATATTTACATAGCAGCAAGTTGTTTTTCATTAAAAAATACTTTTCAGAAGTTGTTACATTTGGACAACTTTACAGGTGTGAATATGGCATCAAAATTACTACAAATTGTTAACATTTCAAGAAGCATTCAAAGTTTTCATACCCAACTCACCCAAATTTGTACTTCCCCTGAACCTGAGCAATATTTATTGGGCTGGATAAGTTCCTTGCCAAAGCTGTAGGGATTATGGGAATTGCATTGATTGGAGTGGCATCAAAGATTATTGACACAGTAACAGCTGCCCAACGAAGTTCCAGGGTTAGGTTATCCAATTTCTCAACACATGTAATGTGTCCTCTCATTGTCAGAAGTTTAGAAGCGTCGATTGATTCCTTGCTACTGCAATGGTGGTGTAGCATCTGGGAATTTAAACACAAGTATCGATGTGCATGTTGATTTTAACATTATCGTTCTAACACAAAGCCATAAAAATGTTAAAGTCTATCTAGGATAATTACTTGATATTCAGTAGTGGTCCAAAGAGAAGTGCAAGAAAATATCAGGGAGTTGATGTTCAGTAGACTTCAAACTTGCACTCCCAGCAACCTGCCACAAATTTGTTCAGAAAAGCAGAAGCAGGAAGTTTTAAAAAACAAGTTCAAATTTATTGTCTTCACATACAACCTGGAGTTTCTTTTTTTACCCCTGTAGGCCAGGCAGAATTCCTACTTATCAGTAGTGCAAAAAAAAACTGTACTCTAAGATATGTATACAAAATAAAGAAATGTAAGCAAATTAACTCTGAAATACAGAAAAAATAATCAGCAATATAAATAATATACAAAATAAGTCTTTTAATGAGACATTGAGATTTTTGGTCAAAAATCTGATGGGGGGGGGTTGGGGGAGTAGAGAGGTCGAGTAACAACAGTTCTTGAACTTGGTGATACAATACAAGTCTTGAGGCAGCTATAATTTTTTTCTGACGACAGCAGGGAGAACAGAGCATGTCCTGGGTGGTGTAACTCCTTGATTCGACCTGCTCAGAGACAGCAACGATCTATGTAAATTTTCTTAATGGTGGGGAGAGTTTTGCCTGTGATGTACTGAGATTTCCACTCTGAAGTATTGCAGCACTTTATGGTATGCCAGGATGCAGCTGATCAGGACACTTTCCACTAGACCTCTGCAGAAGTTTGCCAAGGTTTCCGATGTTATACCAAACCTCCAAAAACTCTTGAGGAAGTAGAGATGCTGGTGTGCTATCCTTCCGACGACAGGATAACATTAGTGAGTTGAGTAAAGGAAAGATCCTCTGAGATAGTGAATTTAAAGTTGGTCATCCTCTCCAGCTCTGACTCCCCCAATGATCACAGGATAATACACCTCTGGCTTTCCTTTCCTAAAGCCCACAATCTGCCTCTTGGCTTGGTGACATTGAGGGTGAGTTTGTTGTTTCTGCACCATTCATCCAAATTTTCAGTCTCCCTCCTGTATGCTGACTCATGGTCCCTTTTTATACAACCCACTATTATGGTATTGTCAGTCAATTTGTAGACGGTGTGGCTTGGAAAAATGGCGGCATTACCAGAACTGCTGCAACAGCAGCACTACCACTGGTGTGGACCCTCGGAGAGTGTAGTCACAGCCATTGAACCACTCAGTCTGACTGTCGTTGGCTCTGTACAACCTTTAAAATGGCCTGTAAGTGGAACCGACGGTAGTTTTTTTTTAAGCAACTGCAGGGTCTGAGCCCAAGATGGCAGCAGCCACGAGGGGTTGCAGACTCCAGGGAAGCAGAGGACTGGCACTGAGCACCAGAGAGCAAGGAAAACACCCCTCATTTGAGGAGGAGCAGAGAAAATGACCCACAGGATGGTGAGCATGGCAGCAGACCAGTGAGGTGCTCAGAGACTAAGGAACACACAGGTGATGGGCTGATGGCCACTTGAGGCAAAGAACCGCGGAGTCTATGGAGACTGGTCGAGGGATTCACACCAGGTGGAGGACTCCTGGAGACAAGCTCAGGACTGGCTGAAGGGATACCAGGTATCGGAGCTAGGATGCGAGAGGGTGCTGAAGGGTTCCTGATCATGTGGGAGGTTCAGATCTGAACCTCGGACTGCTGATGGTTTGGACTGGAATCTGTGTGGCTATGGGAAATTTGGAGAATTCATGGAAACATGGGGACTTTTTTTGCTCCTCTTTCTCTGACTGTAAGAGGCACTTAAGGCAATTTCTACTGATTGCAAATCTGACTGCCTTAAGGCAGACAAGAACAAATTTTGTGTAATATTGTTTATGTAACAATAAATTGAATGAGATAATGAATTTAATAGGTATAAATCAAGTAGAGCAGGGCAGCCCTGTGGTTCTCCAGTACTGATGGAGATGCTCTTAACAATCCTCACTGATTCGGGACTGGAGATGAAGAAATTCAGGATCAAATTACACAGTGAGTTATTGATGCCCAGATCTTGGAGTTTACTGAATGGTTTTGAAGGGATGGTGTTGAGTGCCAAACTGTAGTCGATGTATGGATCTTTGATGTCCAGGTGTTTCAGAGTTTTCTGTAGAGCCAGTGAGATGGTATCTGCCATAGACCTGATGCTGTGGTAGACAAATCAGAACAGATCCATGTCACTGCTCATAGAAGAGCTGATATGCTACAACACTAGGCTCTCAAAACACTTCAGCACTGTGGATGCGAGTGTCACTCGTTAGTAGTCATTTAGGCAGGTTACCATACTCTTCTGGGCACTTGTTCTATTGAAGCCTGTTTGAAACAGGTCGATATCATGCCCTGCCAGAGTGAGATGTTGAACATATCCATGAATACATTAACCATTTGGTCACCACAGATTTACAGTATTTGGCTGGGTCCAAACTGGATGCTTTCCTTGGATTCACCCTCCAGAAGACAGCCTGGTCATCATCTTTAGATACTGATAGCAGAGGATCATCAGGGGTCATGGGGGTGCACAGTGGCCCTTCCTTAATTTAGTGGTCAAATTGGGCAAGACATTGAACGCATTTGGGAGTGAGAAGTAAATCACGAAAATTTGGGAGTGAAGCTTTGCTGGCTCCTACTGCACCAGATTTGAACTTTCACCAGGTTATGTTATTTGGGCCCTGCCACAGCTGTCAGGTATCCTTCTTTGTTTCCATTCTCATCCAGAATTTACACTTTGTCCCAGAGGTGACTTTTCATGGGTTGTGGTAGTGTTTTGGATCTCTGAACTCAAATGCCTGTGATCTGGCTCTCAGCAGGTTCTTCTGCAGGCAGCTATTACCTTGATTGATCAACCTCAACTCCAGAAGAGAATTAGATCTCAGCTAAGCAGTTTGCTTGATAGGATATTGCAGAGACAGTATAATGACAGTGCTGGATCTACAGGTTTAGCAATTGGAGTAATTTCCAGTACTTACTGATGTGCAAAAGATATCTGTATTAAAATTCATCATAGAGTCAATAAAACAGAAAAATTCAAAGTTTTCTCTCACATTATGAAAAACTGAATTTGTATGTTTGTACAGATAACCAAGGTCAGATTAAGAGGGGGAAAATATAAAAAGATAAAGTGTTGAGTCATTGTCTACATTTAGTACTCTTAAAATTCAAAAACCATGTCATTTATTTGTAATTACCTTAAATGCAGCACTGAAATCCTCAGAAGTATAGACATTAAGGTCTCTAGAACCAGGTCCTCGAGTATCAATTGTACATGGAATGAGGAAATTGTCAGGAAGAAGAGCTGTAGGAATCTTGTCAGAATGTCCTGCAACCTCTCGCCCAGGATCAAAGCGATCTATAATCAGTGTAACACCTTCCTCATCTGCATTGAGACAAGTTATAGCCACTCAAACAAGTAAATATTTTCACAAACCATTAGTTTAGACAACAGCATTTTGTGAATTAAATACATTAATTTTGATTAAATTAATTCCAGTTTAATAACATTGGTATGTTGGTATGTCAAATTACATATTAGCAATGAGACAAACTGAACAAAAATAGAAAGCTAATAAAATGGAATATTGAATAAAGGGACATTTAAGGATGTCTAAAACTTAAAGACAATGAAAGGCAGATGGCAACAAGGCAAAACCAATGTGAAAATCTCAACTTGGAAAGCTGAAGAGATAAAGATTTATTTACAAAAACGCAGCATGAGGAAAAAAAGTGAGAAACAGAACTACAGAGATATGGTGATCTGAGTGCTATCTAGTGAAATGGCACTTTAAAATATTATGCCAAAGAATATCAAGGCAAATGTCAGACCATGACTGCATTATAGCAATTTGCAGTGGTCAGTGAATCTGAAACCATTTAATAATACTGGGCATCAAGCTCTGTTGATCGCCAAGAAGCAATTCACATTGTCCAGAAAGAAGGCAATTAAAAATAGGACTGAACCTGGGATAAGTTAACAGAAACTGACAACATCCTGAGATAGGCAAATTAGATACATTTAAAATGTAAATGAACACAATAAAGATCAGGGTGGTGGGCGGGGGCAAACAGATCTAGAAATAGAAAAGAGTAGTTCACAAGATAAAGGAACGGAAGTTGGCCATTCAGCCCATCGAGTCATTTCTAAAACTCCACTGAGCTAAACCATTCTCATTGCAGTGTGTAGTAATCAAGAGGAACAGTCTAACAGATTTACAAGAGAAGGAGCTTAAAGCATTGTCTTGAATATCAAGATTCTGCCCAGTACAAGCACACTTCCTTTTATTCCACCAGGTACTGTTCCCATAACAATGCTGAAATTCCTCAAGTAGAAATCAGATTATAATTGTTTCTTATTAATTGCAGCTGTTTATACAAAAATTTGACAAATTTTTACTCATAGGAATGTAATGTTGGAATTTATATATTGAAAAATTACTATTACAAAATGTATCAAGTTTAAATGTTTTATTTTTGTCATTTACATAATTGGGCATTTACTGCCATCAGGAAGGAGGTACAGGCGCCACAAGACTCGTACCTCTGGTTCAGAAATAGTTGCTACCCCTCAACCATCAGACTTCTGCACAACTGGCTCATTCAGAGACTCATTTCAGGACTTGTACTTTGCTCATTATTTATTATTGAATATTTACATTTCTGTATTTGCACAGTGACTGTTATTACTTTCTTGTTCAGCACAGTTTAGTTACCGGTAATTAGAAAATCTGCTGGCCTGCAGGAAAAAGAATTTCAGGGTTGTATGTGATGTCATGTGCGTGCTCTGGTAATAAATTTGAACAAAAGGTAAATATAGTCTGAGAAATTCATGTTTTTATTTTTGAGGTTGTAACCAATATCTTATTAAATGGAAAATAGAGGATCCAGTTTATTTGGAACTTCAGAAGACTTCGAGAGTGACACACAAGAGGTCTTGAAACATTATTAGACCAAATGGAACTTACAAAGATGAATTGATGTGGTTTAGACTGGTTGTTTTCAGAATGGGACATGTCACTCTAGAGGCTGTGACTACCAGGCTGAGAAGTGTGGGGGCTCAGTTGTTAAGTATATTCAAGACAGATCAATAGACTTTTGGATATCAAAGAACATGAACAATTTAGGATTGGTACAGAAAATGTAATCCTTTAAATCATATTCCATTGGTATAACTGGAGATCCAAAAGTTACAATGAGGAAAGCTCATCTAGCACCCCACCAGCCTCTGCTGATGTGAAATAATTTTTTTAAAGAACTTACCATCGTCAACTAAAACTGAGCCAAGCAGAAAACAGGAATAAATTTTGTGTTCACTTTGTTTGGCATGGCGATGCACCAGACGCAAGGTTTTTTCCAATACACGCAGCTTTGGGTTTCTGTCGAATTCAATGGAGTTATTACACGTTGAATTACAGTGGCAAAAAACAGCAAAGCTCTCCATGAATGATTCAATACAATTTTTGCATTTGAGGCAGCAATATTAACTTTTCCCAAAACAAATAAATGCAAACTCTCAAAGGAATTACAATAGAAAATATTGCAAAGACATGTTCTAAGAAAGTAAAAAATACACTGAAATGCTGGAAGAATTCAGGCAGTCTTTCAGTTTCCATAAAAAGCAAATATATATTGACAACATTTCGGGCCTGAGCCCTTTGTCGAGGAATAAGCAGAAAATCTCAGAATCCAGACCAACAAAAGGTGTTAATTGAATATAAGGGCAGAATATATCATGTCTGTACAAAGGAGACAGGGAGAGACAGAACTGGGGGAAGGCAACGGGGGAAGAAGTGAGGGATGGGGTTAAAATGAAAGCCAGAGAAGTTGATATTAATGCCATCCTGTTGGAGGGTGCCAGGCGGAAAATGACATATTATTCCTACAATTTGCAGGTAGTTCATGAGACCATGGACAGATACGTCAGCAAGAAAAAGGGATGGGGAATTGAAATGGGTGGCCACTGCCAGAGCCATGCGATCGTGGCAGCCAGAGCCATGCGATCGTGGCAGCAGAGGCGAGGTGCTCAACAAAGCGATCTCCCCAACTGCATCTGCATCCAGTCTTTCCGATGTAGAAGAACTCATAACAGGATGCAATAGATGACCCTACAGATTCACAAGTGAAATGTGCTTTTACTTGAAAGAACTGTTTGCAGCCCCGAATGGTGCTGAGGGAGGAAATGTGGGCTCAAGTGGAGCATCTCCTTCAGTCACAGGGATAGATACCAAGGTGGGAAGGGAGGAGTGGATAAGGGAGTCATGGAGGAAGCAGTCCCTGCGGAAGGTGGAGAGGGGATGAGAGGGAATAGGTGTCTAGTGGTGGGAGCACATAGTAGATGGCGGAAATAGCAGAGGAGGATGTGTTGGATGTAGAGGGGGGTGGGGTGCTAGAGGAGGACAAGAGGAAAGCTGTCCTTGTTGCACATGGGGTGGAGGGGGCCAGGGTAGATGCGCGGATAATGGAGAATAGGCGGGTGAGCACAGAGTTGATGGTGGTAGAGCAAAACCACATTGTTTGAAGGACAACTCTGATGATCTGGCATAGAAGTCCTTGTCCTGGGTGCAGACGCAATGGGGTCAGTGCAATTGAGAGAATGAAATCTTTACCAGGGTCAGAGGGGGAAAGAGGTGTAGTCAAGGTTGCTGTGGGAGTTGGTGGGTTTGTAGCTGTCTCCCGAGTATCAGAAGAGATGTTATGAGAAAGAGCTGGACTTGTAGGAAACTATTTCCAATTTTTATTCCTCCCCTTTACGACCTCAGCCACATAAATGAGATTACTATTTAATCTCACATCCTGAAAAGGTCAAGCATATTTGTTTATCAGGAGGTGCAGTGATGATTTTGATTGCGATGTCAATCTTTTCACACCCATCACTAAACAACCTTTCACATATTTCATGATCTTGTAGCAGATAGAGGAAGATAGCCCCACAGTAAACTGGACAATGAAACAAGTACAGAAAACAAACTTTTTTTTCTAGGATCTGGATCTTATTTATTGTCCATCAATTATTCTTGAAAAGGCAATGCTGAACCACCTTGTAATTCATTGCAGTCCTTCGAGTGAATGCATTCCATGGGGAGGAGGGAGGGAAGAGTTCTAGGACTTAGACTTCCCAGCAGAATTCCAGAGCAACTTTCTGCAGTGGAGACTTTGACTGGTCCTATAACCATTGCAAAATCCAGTGTTCTCAGCCATTTTATAACATTAATTAGAGCAAGTCAATTGGCTAAATACTGGCTTCTATATGGTGGGCATGTCAGAAGGAAGCCGAGATGGATTATCCACTTGGAACTTCTGGATCAATGTTGTAAATGGTTCAGTGTCATCTTTAGTGCCCACATACTAGTCTAGACTCTGCCATCATTGATGGGGTTGTTCTTGGAGCTTTTGTGCTCTGTGCCATCTATTGCCCCCTGACTTTGTCAAAAACATTTATTTTGCTGCAATTGAACAGATTTTTTTTTCCCCCCGATTGCCAGTATAACTTGCACAAATCAGGTATTATGGAAATATTGTTCAAAGAGGCTGGCCAAATTTCGAGTAGGCTAATTAAGCTACATTTATTTAGCTCTTCTGACATTGACCTAAATTTGACACTGAGCCACTGAAGTAGCTATTGAGACGCATGAAAACATAGTCTAAGTAAAAAAGGTTAAATAAACGTTAGGAAAAGGACAGACTAGGTAGTCAAAGGCAAAGCTACCACAGCCATAAATTAACATTGGGGATGCATGATCTCAAGGGGCTGTAGGGCTAACTGGGGTTATGGAGAAGCAAAGCACTACTCATGTGGCAAAAGGATAATGGATGAACAGGATTGCTTCAAGTTAGGGGAGACAAATTTTAGAGGAATTCAATATAGAGTAGAAGGCTCAAGATTCAATTTATTGTCATAGTAATAAAACAGTGCCTTATTACATGAAATTTCTTTTTGCCTGCTGCAAGGCAGACAGATTCACCACCGGCAGGAATTGTCTAAGTGCCTCTTACAGTCAGACTTTCAGTCAGTTAGAGAGAGCGAAGCAAAAGAGAGCCCCCACCCCCCCCCCCACCAGAGCCACTGAGCGTCCGAAGATTCACCTCCAGCACTTCTGCAGCCCCACATACTATAGACCAAACCATTGGCAACCCGAGCTCCAGATCCGAACCTCCAACAAGGTCAGGAACCCTTCAGTGCCCTCGGCACCTCCTCACATCCCAGTTATGATACCTAGTACCCCTCCAACAGTCCACAACGAATCTCCAGCAGCCCACAACTTGCACGGGTTCCTAGCCTCAAGTCGCCAGCAGCCTGCCACATGCACTGGTCTTTCAGCCACAGAACCCCCTCAGTGGTCTGTTGCCATAGTCACCGACCCTGGGGTCATCTCCTCCGCTTCTCTCTGTCTCAGACAGTGTTTGATCTTCCTGTCCTTTTGTGTCCTGCTCCAGTCTTCTGCTTTTGGCTGCTGCCAATTAATAGGCAAAGCCACCTTAGGCTCAGACCAGCGGTCGCGGGTTTTAAATTAAAAACCCTTTGGTTTCCACAACGGGCTGCTCAAAGCCCGTTCAGAGCTGACAGCAGTCGAATGGGCGGCTGGACCCCATGGGAGTGCTGCATCTCCACTCCCTGTTCCCCGCTGGTCTGCACCAGTGGCAGTGCTGCTGCTTCAGTGCTACAGCAGTGCCACTATCCAACATTTAGGAACCTTCTCAAATTATGTGTCCATGGGATGTGAAGTTAATTTCAAATGAGGCACCAATTTTTCTGGTAAAAATCTGGCAACCATGCTGTGCAGTAAAGGATGGGAGAGGAGGTGGTAATTCTAGTTGTTTGCCCTCACAAAGTTGACCAAGATACAACTGGACACAAATTAACAAGAGAAGCTGGAGGGACTTAGTAGGTCAGGTAACATCCATGGAGAGGAATGATCAGTCAATATTTAGTGTCAGGAATCTTTATCGAGACTGAAGATTCACTCAAGATCGCAGCATCTGCATCGCTACAACTAATCAGAACCCATCTAAAGATAATGACTTGGATTACAGATTTCAAGAGCAGGCTGGACTGGAATCAAAGTTAGCCGTGGAATAGGCAATTCTGGAAGAGATGGTCAAATACCACACTCAAGAATAGGAAGCTGGAGGAACTCAGCGAGTCAGATAGAATCCATAACAGAAAAGGACAGTCAAAGTTTCAGGTCTGGATTCTATCTCGAAACCAAAGTGAAGAGCGAGATGGGTAGCATAAAGAGTGATGTGGAGGATGTGTACAGCTAAAGGTAATAGAACATTAAATGGATGAAGGTGAGGGGGTAGAATGGGGAGACAGGCTAGGGAGCAAGGGACAAAGACCATTGGAGGGGAGGATGTGAAATAGTTAAAAGCTTATACTTATTCTCTTAATTGTTTAAAAGAAAGAATATTATAACCACTTAACATCTATAACATATACCGAAATTCAAAATACAAAAAAAATCTGAAAATCCACAATTGATTTAACACTTTTCTGCTTGGATCCATTAAACTTTCTTGGTTCCAACAAAGATTTTGTCCTGATAACATTTCATCAAAAAATTGTTAAAATCAGCACTTAAGCTTGCCAAGATGACATTCAGAAACCAATAAAACAACATTCAAATGGCAGATAACATTAGTTTACAACTCCAAAAAAAGTTACTAAAATTGAGACAGATTTACAGAAACAAAAAAAAAATCAGTGATTCTTACCTATAGTACGCAAGCTGTAAGCTTACTGCATCACCAAGAGGGGTTGGATCCCACAAGGCTAACTTTGCCTTGGGAAAGGTGAAAGATTTTATTCCATATTCTGGAGCCCTGCAAAGACCATGAATACATCTTTGAGAAAATATCCAGCACAAAGCCAATATTGATAAAATATCTGTTGCAGATCACAGTTGGCATAGCAGTTAGAACAATGCCTTTATAGTACCAGCGATCAGGATTCGAATCCCGCCCTGTCCATAAGGAGTTTGTATCTTCTCCACTTGTCTGCGTGGGTTTTCCCTCCCCTCAGGAGGTCCACTTTCCTCCCCCTGTTTGAAACGTACCGGGGGGTGTAGATTAATTGGGCAGCATGGACTCGTCGACCAAAATGACCTGTTACCATGCTGTGTGCCCAAATTTAAATTTAAAAATGGCTTTACTTACTTTTGGGTCCACTGGCCTTCAGCTTTATATGAAAATTCCATTTTTTTTTTGAGACAGGAGGTTTGTAAAATTGAACTTCAATTTTTATTCTGAAATCAAGAAATAATTTTAAGATTTATTATTTAATTATCAAAATAATAATTTATCAGTCTAGGTGACATCTTGACAAATACCAGCTTTACATAACCAAGGAACATCTAGGAATAAAGTAATAGTCAACTTTAATGAAAGACAAAAATCCAATGTTTAATTACTTGCAACAGTCCACCCCAATTCCATCTGCTCACCCCCATCTTTCAAAATTCTCACTCAAAATTGTATTCACTTGGAAATTATATGCTTTGACTCATGGTTAGCATAGCAGTTAGAGCTATTACAGCTCCAGTGACCCATGTTCAAATTCAGCACTGTCTGAAAGGAGTGTATGTTTGCCCCATGTGCGTGGGTTTCCTCCCACCCTTCAAAAACACATGGGGATTGTAGGTTAATTGGTGTATTTGGGGGCATGAGCTCATGGGCCAGAAGGGCCTGTTATTGTGTTATATCTTATTAAAATTTGACATTATGTTTAAGGATACTCTCATTTGTTCCAAAACCAGAGAATTCCGAAAAGATTTAGCAGGTCAAGCAGCATCTGGGAAAGAGAAACAGAGTTATGTTTCAATTAACTTTGTTTCCCTTACCACAGATGCTGGCATACCTGCTTGCTTTAAATGTGGAAAATTTGCAATGTTTTTGATTTTCACATTGTGATCTGTTTGTATGCATGAAAAATATCTGAGAAACTGCCTTAATTTTTTAAAATCCTGTTAACCATGTAACCACTTACAGCACAGAACAGGCCAGTTCGGCCCTACTAGTCCATGCCGTAGCAAATCCCTACCCTCCTAGTCCCACTGACCAGCTCCCGGTCCATACCCCTCTAATCCCCTCCTATCCATGTAACGATTCAGTCTTTCCTTAAATGTAACCAATGATCCCGCCTCGACCACATCTGCCAGAAGCTCATTCCACATCCCCACCACCCTCTGCGTAAAGAAATTTCCCTTCATGTTCCCCTTATAATTTTCCCCCTTCAATCTTAAACCTAGTTTGAATCTCCCCCTTTCTTAATTGAAAAAGCCTATCCACATTTACTCTGTCTGTCCCTTTTAAAATCTTAAACACCTCTATCAAGTCCCCTCTCAATCTTCTACGCTCCAGAGAAAAAAGCCCCAGTCTGCACAATCTTTCCCTGTAACTCAGACCCTGAAATCCTGTCAACATTCTCGTGAACCTTCTCTGCACTCTCTCTATTTTGTTTCTATCTTTCCTATAATTTGGTGACCAAAACTGTACACAGTACTCCAAATTTGGCCTCACCAATGCCTTGTACAATTTCATCATAACCTCCCTACTCTTGAATTCAATACTCCGATTTATGAAGGCCAACATTCCAAATGCCTTCTTCACCACACCATCTACCTGAGTATCAGCCTTGAGGGTACTATTTACCATAACTCCTAAATCCCTTTGTTGCTCTGCACTCCTCAATTGTCTACCATTCAATGTATATGACCTATTTAAATTTGCCTTTCCAAAATGCAGCACCTCACATTTCTCTGTATTAAATTCCATCAGCCATTTCTCAGCCCACACCTCCAGCCTTCCTAAATCATCTTTTAATCTACGGTAATCCACCTCACTGTCCACAACACCACCAATTTTTGTGTCATCCGCAAACTTGCTTATCCAGTTTTCTACCCCTACATCCAGATCGTTAATATATATAACAAATAATAGTGGACCCAGGACCGAACCCTGAGGAACTCCACTAGTCACCGGCCTCCAATTGGACAAACAGGCTAAAAGCCTGTGCTCTTTGTTCCCATTAAGTAAACAAGATGCATTTGGGAAGCCAAATAGGGGAGGGGGATATTTAATAAATGATAGGGTACAAAGAAATGTTGATAAAAAGACTGAGGGGTCCAAGTCTATAGTTCCCCGATAACAGCAACACAGATGGATTGGGTGGTGAAGAAAGGTCAGAGCACAGAATACAAGAGATGAGACATTCTCTTTCAATTTTACAAAACATTGGTTAGATCTCACTTGAAGAATTGTGTGCACTTCTCTGGGAAGAATTAGATTATACTGGAGAGTGTGGAAGAGATTCAGCAGGGATATTGCTTGGACTGGAGGGCTTTAGATATGGGGAGAAATTGGAATGGCTACACTGGTTTTCCCTGGAGTGAGAATGACCTAGCGACTTGATAGAAGTACTGTATACAAGATTATGAGGGGGAAAGGATAAAATCTCAAAAAAATTCCTTCTGGTTGCTGTATCAAAGGTGATAAGTAGCAAATTTAAAGATGATCTTGGGGCAAGATGTGTGACACTTTTTGGTTGACGTCAGAATCTCAATACCAGAAGAAAGTGAATTACTAAATTTTAGGGTTGTTAAAACAAACATCCAAATAGACATGGGATGGGGAATATTGTTCCAATGTTTACAAGTGAGATTAACGGATTTGGGCAAAAGGATGCCATGAACATATTCGGCCAAGGTGTTCAATTCCGTGCTGTGCAACTCTTACTCTAATCTAATGTCTACAATATGCTACAAATTAATTAGAAAGTTACAAGAGAAAATATTTGGCGAAGGTTAGACCATAATTATCCTAACACAAATATTGAATTTAATGGTATTGTCAATGTGTACCAATATGCAATGAAAAACATTGTCCTGCAAGTAGGAGTGGTAATTGAATTGGAGGCACTGAAAAGACATGGAAAATGAGTTTTACTTTTCAAGATAAAAATAATTAATACTGGATTAAATTCTCAGTCAGAAACAGAGGTGTCAGGGCAATATTAGTATTGAGCAGTTAATGGAAATAGACAACTTAAAATGAAAATACTGACGTATTATGTTGTGTTTGTATTGTATATATGTTTTGGGGAGATAAATTAGGGCAGGTTTTTTAGTGTAGGTCGCATACAAACACTTCAAAACAGATCTCATTTAAAATACTGGAGCTCTGCTCAAGTCAGACAGGGCAGCTCCTGTCGGCCTTTGCAAAAACTCTGGGGAGTCCCCAAGAGACTTCACTAATGGATTGTTGTTTTGAAAAGCAACAGATGAAAGAGATTGGAGTAGTTTGGAACCGCAGGCTGTATGGGAGTGCAGCATGCTATTCTAAGAGGATCATGTGGTTTTTGCAAGCAGAGAGAGAGGAGGGAGGAGGGAGAGAGATCAGTTCTGCAGTGCTAGTCAGCAGCAGCACCTGGGACTGGAACAGGACAAGCTGGCAAGCTTGTGGAAAGACCCCATTTGGAAGATGGGTTGTGAGTGCTTAGTTCAGCCTGGTCAAAGCCCTTGTAGTTCATGCAAGAGGAGAGGAGTGACTGCCTAATATTTCACTTGAAATAAGAGAAACAAAAAGAAACTGTGGTGACCTGAAAGAAAGAGGTTATCATCTGGAAAACCCTGATGGGGCAAGTTTCTTCGGCAAGACACTGAAGTGGCTGATTAAAAGGGATCAATTTGTGTCCAGGAGCAACAAATCTCTCTACTGAAAACCAACAAGAACCTTCCTGAGCGGTAACCATCTACCTTTCAAGCACCAAAGCCTGAACTTCATAAATGTTAAATTCTGTGCACAGAATAAGAATTGCCTGCAACCAGTAAACTTGGAGGAATGAGAAGTGAGATTGGACTGTAAATCAAAGAACTTTCCTAAACTTACACACATTACATAAAAGTGCACTTAGAATTAGAAGGGGGTTAAGTTAGGTTAGTTAAGTGTGATCCTGTTTTCATGTTTAAAGATAATTAAAAACAACTTTTGTTTAAGTAACCATTTGTCTTGGTGATTATCTATTGCTGCTGGGTTTTGGGGCCCTCTGGGCTCGTAAGAATACCAACTGGAAACAGCTAATTTCTAGGATTGAGGAAGGGAAATCTGTGCAACAAACCTAAAGCTGGAAAACATAAGCACTGAGATGGTTCAAGGGCACAAATTAATAATACTCTCAGGAGGCAAAAATGTATCACTGCAGGTACTCTGCAGACAATGAAAAAAAAATAAACAAGTTTAAAATCTTAAAAACAGCATTCACTAAAAATTAATGTGAAGCATTGATACAGTTTCTCACTTCACAAATATTTAACCAGTTGGGTATTTCTAGCATCTTTTGTTTCACATTTAGAAGTAAACAAAATAATTAATGGTATCCATGTTGCTGAATTCAGTGGAAATATTTTGGAATACTTTGGAAGCAGCTCTTTTCTGAGTCTCTAAATGTAAAATTCTGGCGAACTGCCCTTTATTTTGGAAAAAGATGAAATTCCTGTCTAACTAATGTTGATGGAGTCAGACCACAGGATAGCAAGAGTGAACAATGTTTAGCATAGGTTTCATGAAAGCAATTGCAGTGAGATCTGTGTAAATGCATGTGCAAATCCCAGGTTATTGTGTTTAAATTATTCTCTTATTTTTAATATTTTTCACATATTACCACAGGATATAGAAGGCTGCCATTCAGCCCATCAAGCTTATGCCAGCTCTGACCTGGCCTCTCAATTCTATTTCCACAGATCTTCCTATAACCTATTCTCTCTCACATCTTCATCAACCGCTCATTTCTCCTGCTGTGAACAGTTGACAGTTGTCAATTAATCTGCCAGTAGATTCTTTAGAGAAAGCTAGCATATCCATGGAAAACCCACAACACAGGACGAACAGGCAAATTTCTCACAGGCAGCAGCACGATGGACCAATGCCACTGGTGCAGCATGGCAGCAGTACTGACTTTTGCATAACTGTGCTACTTTGATAATTTCACCATTTAAACAACTATGTATTGTGCATATGATTTTTGAAATGATTTAAATGTTGCAATAAACATTTCATGAAAAATAGTTCCATTGGAGAGAAAAGAACCAGGTAAACCGGCAACAGAAATATCAGACATAGTGAAGCTAACAAGCCTGAAAATAGAGGCAAAGTGAAGATGCAGGTTTGAAAGAATGACACTGGAGAGGGGTGATGAACATGTAAACAGAGAAAGTCACATCAAAAGGAATGTGTGGCTAATGAGGTAATGCAAGCACACCTGTTGCAAGGACATATACAAAGCAATAAACCTCTCAACTTTCATCTACACTATTGTCTAGTGCTGGTTAGACCATGGCACAAGCTGCAATATGGCACAAACAACCGCAAAAAAATCTCTAAAGTGTGCAAGAGTTAATTGTATAAAAATGAATATATATCCTTGTACACAATACGTTTTTCAGTCTATTCGAAATGTAATAACCAAAGAAGTTTTTTAAGGAATTAAATAAAGTAATTTGAGTATTTTTGTGGAAAGGTAAACTGTCAAGTTTCTATCCACATGGTGTCATGAATGGGGTGGACTTCAATTACATTTTCAAAATTATTACGGGGGGGCACAATTGAAATTTATTAATAGATTATTTGATGATGAACAACCACCTATGTGGGCAAAGGTTGAATTGGATCAGATTTCTGAAAATAAAATTAGTCAGTTTATTTATAAATTGAATCCTTTATTGTTACAAAAATATAAATTACATGTATTGTTTGGTATAAGTGAGATCAACTTATAGGATCTAAAAAAAAATTTCAGTAAAATCACCATTATATCAGAATAAATTAATTCCTTTTTCTTTAAATAATCCTTATTTGAAAAACTGAGAAATGAAAGGAATCAATATGATACAAGATTGTTTTGAGGCAGGTAAATTTTCTACATTTAATTGAATATGAGAGAAGTTTGGTCTTTCACAAAATTCCTTTTTTGCCCATTATCTAGTTCAGGACATTTTACAAAAAAATTTTGGATGGGATTTGGTTTTTCCAGGTCAAACGAAATTTGAGATGTTAATTACAGATAAAGGAAATAAGGGGTTTATTTCAGATATGTACAGGTTATTGCAGGAAAAATTTGATAAAATTTATGTATATAAAATGAAGGCGAAATGGGAGAATGATTTAGATACTGTTTTGTCCTGGAAAGAATGGTCAAATTAGTATGGATAGTGTTACAAAATTACTTAATATGAGATAATAGTATGGTCAATTATAATTTTATACTTATGAAAAGTTTATAATTTTTTTTATTTTTCACACTGCGAACCATATCAACCAAAATATGTACAAATGTATCTCATTAAATTTACAGTAGTCTTTTCTCCCCTCCCAACCCCCTCTACACACCCCCCTCCAAAACCCATAAATATTCAACATATACAATAAAACCATCAAACAATATTTTCACACAAAGGAAAATAAACAAGAAAAATGTGTCATCCATTTATTACACACAATCTAGTCGTTTTGTCTTCTTATCATTTTCAATCTCATTTTAGGGGATGGATGTTGTAGACAAGCTCTCTCTGATATGTTCCATGTATGGTTCCCAAATTTGTTCAAACATTGTGACTTTATTTTTTAAATTATATGTTATTTTTTCCAATGGAATACATTTATTCATTTCCATGTACTATTGCTGTATACTCATGCTCTCTTCCATTTTCCAAGTTGACATTATACATTTTTTGCTAACGCTAAGGCTATCATAATGAATTTTTTTTTTGCAGTTTATCCAATTTGAGGCCTAATTCTCTACTTCTTATGTTACTTAAAAGAAATATCTAGTTTTTTTTTGGTATGTTTTTTTTTTGTAATTTTATTTAGTATCTGATTTAATTCTTCCCAAAATGTATTTACTTTCGTACATGCCCAATTTGCATGCAATGTTGTTCCCATTTCCTTCTTACAATGAAAACATCTGACCGATAATGTTGAATCACATTTTTTAAATTTTTGAGGAGTAATATATACCCTGAGTCACCAATTATACTGTA
The DNA here is from genome assembly GCF_036971445.1 of Narcine bancroftii. Taxonomy (NCBI): domain Eukaryota; kingdom Metazoa; phylum Chordata; class Chondrichthyes; order Torpediniformes; family Narcinidae; genus Narcine; species Narcine bancroftii. The sequence goes on from NC_091473.1 coordinate 103,014,488, forward strand.
TTATGCACAACTTTGTGTTTATTGTATTCTTCATAGTTCTAGAACATAACTTTTCCCATACTTCATTTTTTATCTTTATGTTTAGATTCTTTTCCCACTTCTGCTTAGGTTTATATTTTATTTCATTTTCCTTATCTTGCAGCTTAATGTACATGTTGGTTATAAATCTTTTAATTATCATTGTGTCTGTAATCACGTATTCAAAGCTACTTCCTTCAGGTAATCTCAAGCTGTTTCCCAACTTATCCTTTAAATAAGTTTTCAATTGATGATATGCAAACATTGTACCATATTTGTCATACCATATTTACCATATTCCATATTTGTCCTTCAACTGTTCAAATGTTAATAAATTATTTCCCAAAAAACAGTTTTCTATTCTTTTGATTCCTTTTCTCTCCCATTCTCTAAAAGAAAGATCGTCTATTGTAAAAGGGATTAGTGGATTTTGCGTCAATAGTAATTTTGGTATTTGATAATTCGCTTTTTTTCCTTTCTAAGTGGATCTTCTTCCGTGTATTAAGTAAATGATGCAGTACTGGTGAGTTTTTATATTGCACCAACTTTTCATCCCACTTATAAAGTATATGTTCCGGTACCTTATCCCCTATTTTATCTAGTTCTATGTTAGTCCAGTCTGGTTTTTCCCTTGTCTGGTAAAAATCTGATAAATACCTCAATTGTGGGGCTCTGTAATAATTTCTAACATTTGGTAACTGTAAACCACCTTGATTATACCTCTCTGTTAATTTATCTAACGCTACCCTTGGATTCCTCCCTTTCCACAAGATTTTCCTTATTATTCTCTTTAGTTCCTTAAAGAATTTCTCTGTTAAGGGAATTGGTAATGTTTGAAATAAGTATTGTATCCTTGGGAATACATTCATTTTAATCCAGTTTACACTCCCTATCAACGTTAGCAGTAATTCTTTCCATTGTTCTAAGTCTTCCTGCAATTTCTTTATTAGTGCCTGATCATTTAGTTTATACAAGTGGCTTAAGTTATTATCTAACCTGATCCCAAGGTATCGGATTGCTTGTGCTTGCCATTTAAGTGGTGATTCTTTTTTTCAATTCTGTATAGTCTGCGTTACTCATTGGCATCACTTCACTTTATTTGCATTGATCTTGTACCCCGATATTTCTCCATATTCCTTAAATTTCTTATGTAATTCTTTTACTGATACCTCTGGTTCTGTTAGGTATACTGTGATATCATCTGCAAATAAGCTGATTTTATACTCCTTCTCCTTTTTTTTTATCCCTTTTATATTATTTTCTATTCTTATCAGTTCTGCCAAAGGTTCCATTGCTAAGGCGAACAGTGAGGAGTATAGTGGACATGCCTGTCCAGTTGACCTACTTAATTTAAAGTGACTCAATACATATCCATCTACTGTTACCTTCGCCAACAGCCCATTATACAATGCTTTAATATTTTTCTGGTAGATTGAACTTCTATAATACTTTAAACAAGTAATTCCACTCTACTCTGTCAAAGGCTTTTTCTGGAGCAACAGCCACTGTTGGTTTCTTATTTCCTTGAACTGCGTGGATTAGATTAATAAATTTGCAGACATTGTCCGCTGTTCGTCTTTTCTTAATGAATCCAGTTTGATCTTGTTTTACTATTTTAGGTACACAGTCGGCCAATCTGTTTGCTAATAATTTTACTATCATCTTATAGCCTGAGTTAAGTAGAGATATTGGTCTATATGATACTGGTGTTAGTGGATCCTTCCCCGTCCTTTGTATTACTATAACTAGTGCTTTCTTACATGAATCTGACAAGTTTTGTGTTTCTTCTATCTGGTTCATTACTTCCAGGAGAGGAGGAATTAATAACTCTTTAAATATTTTATAAAATTCTATTGGAAATCCATCCTCTCCTGGTATTTTATTGTATGGCAGCTTTTTTACTATATCCTGTACTTCCTCTATTTCAAATGGTTTTATTAGTTTGTTTTGTTCCTCTTCTTGCAATTTTCGCAGTTCAATTTTAGCTAAAAATTCCTCAATTTTATCATCTTTCCCCTCGTTCTCAGTTTGATAAATTGTTCATAAAATTCCTCAAAATTTTCATTAATCTCTGTTGGATTATATGTAATTTGTTTGTCCTTTTTCCTTGAAGCCAGTATCATTCTTTTAGCTTGTTCTGTTTTAAGTTGCCAGGCTAATATTTTGTGTGATTTTTCTCCCAGTTCGTAATACTTTTGCTTTGTTTTCATTATGTTCTTCTCCACCTTGTATGTTTGTAATGTTTCTTATTTAATTTTTTTGTCCGCCAATTCTCTCCTTTTCGTTATATCATCCCTTTTTACTAATTCCTATTCTGTACTTACTATCTCCTTTTCCAACTGCTCTATTTCCCAATTGTAATCCTTTTTCATCTTAGTCACATAACTTATTATCTGCCCTCTAATGAAGGCTTTCATTGCGTCCCATAATGTAAATGTCTTTCACTGATCCTGTGTTTATTTCAAAATATGTTTTAATTTGGCGTTCAATAAACTCACTAAATTCCTGTCTTTTAAGTAGCATGGAGTTTAACCTCCATCTATATGTTCTTGGTGGGATGTCCTCCTGTTCTATTGCTAATAATAGGGGTGAATGATCTGATAGTAGTCTAGCTTTATACTCAGTTTTCCTAACTCTCCCTTCAATATGGGCTGACAACAAAAACATATCAATCCTTGAGTAAGTTTTGTGCCTACTCGAATAATATGAAAATTTCTTCTCTCTTGGGTGTTGCCTCCTCCATATATCCATAAGTTTAATTTCCTGCATTGATTTAACCATAAATTTGGCTACTTTATTCTTTATACTGGTCTGTTGTCCAGTTTTATTTAACATTGGGTCCAAATTAAGGTTAAAATTCCCTCCTATCAATACATTTCTTGTGTGTCTGCAATCTTCAAAAAAATATCCTGCATAAACTTTTGATCCTCCTCATTAGGAGCATATATATTGAGCAAATTTCAAAATTCTGAGTATATCTGACACCTTATCATTGCATACCTCCCTGCCGGATCTATTATTTCCTCCTCTATTTTGATTGGTACATTTTTGTTAACTAGTATGGCTACACCTCTAGCTTTTGAATTATAGGATGCTGCCGTTACGTGTCCTATCCAGTCTCTCTTTAGTTTGTTATGTTCCGCTTCAGTTAGCTGCATTTCCTGCACAAATGCTATATCTATTTTTTCCTTCTTCAATAAATTTAGTAGCCTCTTCCTTTTAATTTGGTTATGATTTCCATTAATGTTTATAGTCATATCGTTCAACATGGCCATCTTATATCTTGCATAAATCTCTTTTCCACCTCTTTGTCACCTCCATCCCCCTTTTTATCTCTTAGTTTTCTCTTATTACACTTAATATACGACAACACATTTAAGAAATAAAATACCCCCGCAGTTTCCACATCCACTAATACCTTAACCCCAAAAGTTCCCACCCACTCTCTGAGTTCACCCATGCCCCTTGCTGGGCAACCACAACTCCCCTTTTCATTTGGGTTGTGATCTTGTTCGCAGCGTCAACTGATTTTGCAGTGAGAATTATTCCCCCTCCACCCAGCCCTCTCCAGAAAACACTTTTTGTAAAAAAAACCACATATAACAAAGCTCTCTCTTCTTTTTATTTCCCTCCTTACTCCCTTCCTTCCCTTCTCTTTTCCCTCTTTAGTTCTTTACATATACATTGTTTTTACATCTTTATATATACTTTAATCGCCATTCTTCATTCTTGTTACATCTCTTCATCTCCTGTCCTACAAATGTTCTGTGAATTCTTGCGCTTTCTCTGGATCCAAGAACAGTCTGTTTTACTCCCCGGGTATAAATATTTTAAGCATGGTTGGATGTCTTAACATGAATTTATAACCTTTTTTTCCATAAAATCATTTTCGCTGTATTAAACTCCTTCCTCCTCTTTAAGAGTTCAAAACTTATGTCTGGGTAAAAAAATATTTTTTGACCCTTGTATTCCAATGGTTTATTATCTTCTCTAATTTTATTCCTTGCCCGCTCCAGTATAGTTTCTCTTGTCGTGTATCTCAAAAATTTTACTAAGATGGATCTTGGCTTTTGATGTATCTGTAGTTTCAGCGCTAATGCTCTGTGTGCCCTTTCTATTTCCATTTCTTCCTGCATTTCTGTCGTTCCCAGGACCTTCAGGATCCATCCTTTTATAAATTACTTCATGTCTGTGCTTTCTTCATCCTCCTTCAGGCCCACTATTTTTATGTTGTTTCGCCTACTATAATTTTCCAACATATCAATTTTCTGAGATAACAACTCGTGTCTTTAATTTTTTTGTCACTTTCTTCCTCGTCATTCACTTCCATTTCTACAGCCATTTCCCGCTCTTCCACATTCTCTATTCTTTTCCCCATTTCTGTCATTACCAGTTCTAACATTTGCATTTTATCTTATGTTCTTTTCATTTTCCTTTTAATTGCATTAAACTCTAATGACAACCATTCTTTTAGTGATCTCATTTGTTCTTCAAAAAAGACCATCAATATTCTGTTCATCAGATTACTTTTTATTTCTCTTTGTCCATCAGTTTTACCTCCTAGTTCTCTGTGAAGATCTTGGTCTTCCTCCTCTTCTTCTATGTCTGGATCTGTGTCTGTGTCTTCTTCTTCCTCCTCTTCTTCTATGTCTGGATCTGTGTCTGTGTCTTCTTCTTCCTCCTCTTCTTCTATGTCTGGATCTGTGTCTGTGTCTTCTTCTTCCTCCTCTTCTTCTATGTCTGGATCTGTGTCTGTGTCTTCTTCTTCCTCCTCTTCTTCTATGTCTGGATCTGTGTCTGTGTCTTCTTCCTCCTCCCCTTCTTCTATGTCTGGATCTGTGTCTGTGTCTTCTTCTTCCTCCTCTTCTTCTATGTCTGGATCTGTGTCTGTGTCTTCTTCTTCCTCCCCTTCTTCTATGTCTGGATCTGTGTCTGTGTCTTCTTCTTCCTCCTCTTCTTCTATGTCTGTATCTGTGTCTTCTTCTTCCTCTTCTTCTGTGTCTGTATCTGTGTCTTCTTCTTCCTCTTCTTCTGTGTCTGTATCTGTGTCTTCTTCTTCCTCTTCTTCTGTGTCTGTATCTGTGTCTTCTTCTTCCTCTTCTTCTGTGTCTGTATCTGTGTCTTCTTCTTCCTCTTCTTCTGTGTCTGTATCTGTGTCTTCTTCTTCCTCTTCTTCTGTGTCTGTATCTGTGTCTTCTTCTTCCTCTTCTTCTGTGTCTGTATCTGTGTCTTCTTCTTCCTCTTCTTCTGTGTCTGTATCTGTGTCTTCTTCTTCCTCTTCTTCTGTGTCTGTATCTGTGTCTTCTTCTTCCTCTTCTTCTGTGTCTGTATCTGTGTCTTCTTCTTCCTCTTCTTCTGTGTCTGTATCTGTGTCTTCTTCTTCCTCTTCTTCTGTGTCTGTATCTGTGTCTTCTTCTTCCTCTTCTTCTGTGTCTGCATCTGTGTCTTCTTCTTCCTCTTCTTCTGTGTCTGCATCTGTGTCTTCTTCTTCCTCTTCTTCTGTGTCTGCATCTGTGTCTTCTTCTTCCTCTTCTTCTGTGTCTGCATCTGTGTCTTCTTCTTCCTCTTCTTCTGTGTCTGCATCTGTGTCTTCTTCTTCCTCTTCTTCTGTGTCTGCATCTGTGTCTTCTTCTTCCTCTTCTTCTATGTCTGCATCTGTGTCTTCTTCTTCCTCTTCTTCTATGTCTGCATCTGTGTCTTCTTCTTCCTCTTCTTCTATGTCTGCATCTGTGTCTTCTTCTTCCTCTTCTTCTGTGTCTGCATCTGTGTCTTCTTCTTCCTCTTCTTCTATGTCTGCATCTGTGTCTTCTTCTTCCTCTTCTTCTATGTCTGCATCTGTGTCTTCTTCTTCCTCTTCTTCTATGTCTGCATCTGTGTCTTCTTCTTCCTCTTCTTCTATGTCTGCATCTGTGTCTTCTTCTTCCTCTTCTTCTATGTCTGCATCTGTGTCTTCTTCTTCCTCTTCTTCTATGTCTGCATCTGTGTCTTCTTCTTCCTCTTCTTCTATGTCTGCATCTGTGTCTTCTTCTTCCTCTTCTTCTATGTCTGCATCTGTGTCTTCTTCTTCCTCTTCTTCTATGTCTGCATCTGTGTCTTCTTCTTCCTCTTCTTCTATGTCTGCATCTGTGTCTTCTTCTTCCTCTTCTTCTATGTCTGCATCTGTGTCTTCTTCTTCCTCTTCTTCTATGTCTGCATTTGTGTCTTCTTCTTCCTCTTCTTCTATGTCTGCATCTGTGTCTTCTTCTTCCTCTTCTTCTATGTCTGCATCTGTGTCTTCTTCTTCCTCTTCTTCTATGTCTGCATCTGTGTCTTCTTCTTCCTCTTCTTCTATGTCTGCATTTGTGTCTTCTTCTTCCTCTTCTTCTATGTCTGCATCTGTGTCTTCTTCTTCCTCTTCTTCTATGTCTGCATCTGTGTCTTCTTCTTCCTCTTCTTCTATGTCTGCATCTGTGTCTTCTTCTTCCTCTTCTTCTATGTCTGCATCTGTGTCTTCTTCTTCCTCTTCTTCTATGTCTGCATCTGTGTCTTCTTCTTCCTCTTCTTCTATGTCTGCATCTGTGTCTTCTTCTTCCTCTTCTTCTATGTCTGCATCTGTGTCTTCTTCTTCCTCTTCTTCTATGTCTGCATCTGTGTCTTCTTCTTCCTCTTCTTCTATGTCTGTATCTGTGTCTTCTTCTTCCTCTTCTTCTATGTCTGTATCTGTGTTTGTGTCTTCTTCTTCTCTTCTATGTCTGTGTCTCTTCTGTTTTTCCTGATGAGTTGCTTGTATCTCTTTGTCGGGCCTCTTCTTGCTGTTCCTCCCCTCGGGCTGCTCGTCTGTTGTGCTTCTTGACGTTGGTCTTCTTGTCAATCTTCCCTCCATCTGTCTTCCACGTCTGTTTCATCGCACCCTCTTCTGGTGTCTTCCTTATCCTCCAGCTGAGAGCCCTGGTATCGGGCGTCCCTCAGCTGTTCGGTCTGTGACAACCTGCTCCTCTGCTGAGCCCCACTCCCACCGGTGTCCTCTTTCTCCTCTGATTGCGCAGTTGCGCACGCATGACTCCTCGCACAGTTGCGCACTTTTATTTGGCTCAGAGAGCCATTTTTGTAGTGCACCAGCTGGTGGGTCGTGACTCTGTGAGGCAGGGTCAGGCGCTCCTCGTCACCACAACATCCTGTTCCTTCCTACTTACCTGCCTTCTTCCTCCTTCTCCGGTGACTTTTTTTTTACTTATTTTCCAGCTGTTCTTACTTTCTCCTTCTTGGAACCCATCATCTTTCTCTTCTCTGTATCTTCATCTTCAATTTCTTGTACTCTATTTTTGTTAATGCTTTGCTTTTTCCCAACTTTTTTTCCTTTTTTCCCGGAGAGGCCTGGTTTTCCCGACCGGCCAATACTCCATCACATGACTCCTCCCCTAACTTCTGAAAAGATGAAGAAATATGGATTCAGTTTGTCAGATTTGTGTTTAGATGTGGAGAACAGATAGATACTTTCATATATTCTGTTTGGTTGTGTGAAAAAGTTAAACCTTTTTGGGATAAAGTTATAAAGATTTTGAGAGATTTATTTTAAATTGATCTGTAATTGGATACAATGATGTGTTTATTAGGTTATATGAATGTATTAAACATAAGATTGGAGATGAATGATCCACAATTGGCTTTTGTATGATTAGGGTTAGCAGTAGCAAGAAAATGTATAGCTGTTACATGGAAAAATGATTATAGAGTTGAATATACAAAGATAGCATCATGAATTATAATCGTGCTTATATTTGGAAAAAATAACCTACAATTTACGAAATAATTACTCTTTTTTGTTAAAATGTGGAGTTTATATTTAAAATATATGGCTATAGATTTTATGTAAATGACATGCACAGAGTTGGCATACCAAGCAGTCAATATTAAATACCCAGAAAAGTTTTTTTTTGTGTGTAAGGCTCCGAGGGGGAGGGTAGGTTGGGAGGGATTAGGTTAGATGAGGAGAGGAGGAAGGGAGGGAGAGTTTTTTTTGTATCTTATAATTTTTTTTGGAATGTAAAATCTTTAAATAAAATTTTCAAAAAAAGTGTGCAATGGGATTCATTAGGCCCTTTCAAACTGCCATGTAAAATGGATTAAACTGGCAATTTACCCAGTTAGCGCCCCACTCACACGGCAGCTTGAAAGGATCCAACCTGGTCAGCATGGTGCAAATCCAACCGGGTCCCTGACCTACCTCAGGGGTAGTCAGGGAACTCAGTTAAACTTACTCAGAATGCGTCCACCAGTGGCTTGAACAACAAAATGGCTGACCTGGTTACTCCTGTGACGCCAGTGCACAGGGAAACCCCTGGGCGAAGTGCCTGATGCAATCTGGGGGGGCAGAAGAGAGGGGGGAGGGGGTCACTGCTGCAATGGGGAGAGAGGGGGTCCACAATCCGGGTGAGTGAGGTTGTAGCCATGGGAGGGGGGGATGGGGTGGTGCCACGATCAGCGGGAGAGGGTTGCTGTCTTGGGGGAGACTCACCGATAGTTCCCGAGAGCATGACACATCACTTACCGTGTCATCGCAGGGGAAGGATCCCCCTTAAATTGCTGGGTTGGCGATTTAATGGGTCGATCCCCCTGCAGCTTAAAAGGTGCTGGAAGCACCTTTGCCCAATAATCACACATCACTAAAAGAGTCAGGGTAACAACTCAACAGTGCATTGAGGGTTGATTTTATACAAGATGACGGCAAGTTCAGTTTATCAACTGAAATAACAAATTCTCCTTAATTTATGAAACATTTGTACTTTGCAGGGCAAAACTGGACTGCATCCAGCCAAAACAGATGAACATGAAAGGATCATCTAAAATGGTTACACAAGGGAAAACCAGGTTAGTCACATGCCAAATACATCCCAAAATATTTCCATTTAATTTGTAGCTTTTTAGATTTTTAATTATTTAATTTACTACATTGGTTTCATAACTTTAAGATCTCAAGATTATGACATTTGATTACAGAATTAGATTATACACATAATATATCAGATCAATGAAAGTAGAAATTAATACAACAACAGAAGCGTAGCTAGTAAAAACACTACATTACAACACTACAGTTCATTTCTGATCCGAGATGCTGCGTTGAGTTTGCACATTCATCCCTGACTATTTATGCTTCTTCCAAGTGCTTTAATTTCCTCTCATATCCCAAAGTAGTACTGAGTGTTATGATGTCTGTTACTTTAAGTTACCCATTGTGTAGGAGACTGGTGGGAGGATGTGGGATGGAAGGGTGTGGTTGCATGGGAAAATAAGTGAAGATCAGGCTTCTTGGAATGTTCTTGGAGGCAGCATATGCCAAATGGCCTCAAAAGGAAACATAATCACTAAATACAAGCAGCCAGGCAGATAAAAAATACAGATGTTCTCCTTATGATACCCAATGATCTGAATTTGTTAACCTGGCATTTAATTAAAACTGAAGGTTGTCAGGGTGAAGAAATGGTTTACTGGTTACAATTGAAACTGAAAAGGTAGAAGTATTATTTACGGTCATTGTTACACAGCATGCAGAAACACAAAATGCTGGAGGAATTCAGCAGGTTAGACAGCACCCATGGAAGGCACTAGATAGTCAATGTTTCAAGCTTGTTTATTATCATCATCTGCTTGTATATACACCAAACAAAACAGCATTTCACTGGACTGAAAATATATTGGTCATCCTTCAGTTCAAAGAAGACACTTTGTTGTGCAGTTCATCTGTGAATATGAAGGTGACTTTGCAGTCCCAGTCTGGAAGTACAAAGTCCAGCACAATAGGGGCACTGGAAGTCTGCTGTTGTAATAACTGTGGCTGCTGCTCTGCGATGCCGTTCACAGCCTTTCACCATTTTTGGCCATGTCTGTCTTTGAAACTCATGTTGGATTCATCGCACAGGGCTTGCCAACAGGACCTGTCAGCAGCCAGTTTCTAGTTCTCTTGGCTAGATGCCACAGTAGCATAGGTTTCCTTCACAGAATCTTTATAGTGCTTGCATGGATGACCTTGAGGTCTCCTTCCGGTCTTTAGTTCACTATAGAGCAGCTGGTGAGGCATTCAGTGCTCATCCATTCTGATGACATGCCCCACCCACTGCATCTGGGTTCTGATGATCAGGGACTATGCTGGTGGACTTCGCGTTACCCAAGACCTACAGGTTGGAGACACGGTCTTGCCAACGAATGCCAAGGATGGAACAGATGGCACACGTGAAATTTCTCCACTTGTTTGATATGGCGCCAATACAGAGTCCAGGTCTCACATCCATACAAGAGAGAAGGGATGACCACAGCTCAGTAGACTTTCAGCTTTGTGGAGATGCGGACATTGTGTTGATAAGCACTCTATGGCACACAGTCAACCCAGAACCTAGCTGGGCTTGCTGATCCTTGAGTCAATTTCTTTGTCCAGAGGCCCATCACTTGAGATGATGTTCCTCAAGTATTTGAAGCTGTTTACATTTGTCACCTGGGTGTTGTCAACAGTGATTTTTGGTTCTATGGTGTTGGTGTTTGGCATCAGTCTTGTTCAAGTTGATGGTCAAGCCAAAGATATGATATAAATATTTCAGAATAATTTACTCGTTCCATTTATAAGAGATGCAATGTTACAGAATACTGTTCATCAATCTCACAGCCTGCAGAACAAACCCATTTCTCAGCCTGGCTATGCTGATTTTGATGCTCTTTACCTCCTTGCTGATGGTAGTTGGTCAAAGATCGTGATGGATGGTATGGAAACTCAATTCTTTAAGTCCTGTTTAAGCAACGATGCCAGTGAAGTAGTCAATAGAGTAAAGGCAGCCCTGTGATCTTCTCAGCTGTTTTAATGATTCTCTGAACTGACTTCAAATTCGATGTTTTACAGCTACCATACCACAAAATGATGCAACCAGACAACACTCTTAATTATGATCCTGTAAAATGTTAAAAATGGATGTCGATAGCCTTAAATTCAGACATACATCACAGTAACAGGCCAGTTCAGCCCACAAGCCTGTGCTCCCAATTAAACAAACCAGTACATTTAGAACAGTGGGAAGAAACCGGAGACCCCAGAGGAAAGCCAGATAGACATGGGGAGAATGTACAAACTCCTTACAGACAGCGTGAGATTAGAACCACAGTCCTGATCGTTGGTGCTCTAACAGCGTTGCGCTAACTGCTACGCCATATGTACCAGCCCTTGCCTTCTTCAACCTCCTTAGGAAGTGTAGACATTGATGTGCCTTTCTGACGAATGAAATGGTGCTGTAGGTCCAGGATAGGTTGTTTGTTATAAGCGTGCCAAGGAATTTTGTGATCTCCATGGTAGAATTATTGATGTGTAGTGGAAAATGGTCAACCTTCATCCTCCTGAAGTCCACGATCTTCTCCTTTGTCTTGACCAATTGAGATTCAGGTTGTTGTTCTTGCACTGTTTGACAAGCCTCTCAAAATCCTCTCCATAAGGTTTCGGCTGAAACAAGCCCTCTGGCTCAACTTCTCCAGGCCAACCAAGTTGCTTCATGAACTACTGTCACATGCCTGTGTTTTGCTTATACCGCTCTACATTGATTTGTCACATACCAAAATGCAGGAAAAGCTTTATTTTGCATGCTTTCCAGGCAAGTCAACCCATACAGGTAGTGTACTATAGTACGTTTCAGATTATCCAAAATGCTTGTGTCATGACTTTTTCGGTAACTGGATTTTTTGGATAATTGAGCAATTGCTTTAAGCAGACTAGTAGCATCAGCAGAATATTTGTATCAAGATTCAATTTATTATAATTTAAATGTGTCACATTACATAAAATTGATTTCGTCTGCTGTAAGGCAGATTCGCCATCAGCAAAAAAATGTCCGAAGCTGCCTCTTCCAATCAGAGAAAGAGAAGCAAAAGAGAGTTTCCTCCAGAGTGTCACATTCACCTCTAGTCACTGCTGCAGCCACAGAGAGTCTAGTCCAAACCATCGACAACCTGAGCTCCAGATCTGAACCTCAGATACCATCAGGAACCTTTCAGCACCCTCTCTCATCCTGGTTCCGATGCCAGTTTTGAGCCAATCCCCAGCAGTCTGCAATCCCTTGACTACAGTCTGCAGCAGCCCACAGCCTGCGTGGGTTCCTCACCTCTAGTTACCAATAGCCTGCCATCTGTGTGGCTCCTTCAGCCTCTGAGGCCCTCTCTGGTCTCCCACCTTAGTCACTGTCTTGATGGTAATTCCCTCTGCTTTACCTTCTCAGACTGGGGTTGTGGGGGGGCCTTCCCGTTTTCTGGTGCCCTGCATCAATCCTCCTCTTCCCTGGAGATTGCAACCCCTTGTGGATGCTGCCTTAGGAGCATAGGAGCTGCCATCTTGGAATCAAACCCCCACACCCCCCGTTGCAGGATTTTAAATAAAAACTACAGTTGGCTCCTTTAACGGGCCATTCAAAGCATATAGAAAGCTGACAGCAGAAGGACTGGGGGTAGGGGTTGGACCCCATGGGAGCACTGTGTCTCCACTCCCTGTGGTCCGCACCAGCTCTGGCAGCGCCACCATTTTTTTCTTCAGTGGTTAAACAAGAAAAAAAATGGAAGCGTTTTCAAGCCTGAAATAATGTTTAATTCTTATCAAAAGACATGATCTCTGCTTACAAAATAAGAAATGCATAAATTTAAGACCATTTTTTTCAACTTTCAAAATTTCGGATAACAGAATTTTGGTTAAATGGTTTTTCTATAATCAGAAATGTACTGCAATAACAAATAAACAAACAGCAATGAAGGAAATAGAAACCATCCTATCTATGCACCTGTCTAAATGTCTTAAACACAATAACTGAAGCAGCATCTACAACTTCCTCTGGCAGCTTGTTCCACATTCCCACCAGCCAGTATGGAAAATGTGACCCCTCAGGTTTCCTTTAAATTTTTCCCACCAGACTTGAAATCTATGCCCTCTAGTTTTAAATTACCCTTGTGATGGAAAAAATGTGAGCACTGACTACCTCTATGCACCTCGTGATTTTATATATTTCTATACCATCATCCATCAGTTTCCTACATTCCAGGGAAAAATAAATGCCTCAATACATTCAGTCTATCATTTTAGCTTAAGCCATCCATTTCCCAGCAACATCCCTTGGACATTTTTCTCCATGCTTTCAAGTTTAAGGATAACCTCCACCTATCTATGTAATCATAACAGCATACCATGGTGGAAAGAGCAGCGTACTTCAAGTTCTTCAAAATAAACAACTCAAATAACCTAACTTGGGACAAGAAATGGTCAAGAAAGAACCAACACCTCTACCTTCTTCAAGACTAAGGAAGTTTGGTTTGTCCCCTTAATCTCTCAACAACTTCTACAATTGCCCCACCCAAAGTGTCCAGAATCATCATGGTGTAGCACAGGAGTTGCTTTGCTCAATATCAGAAATGTAGCTCAAGACATAATATACATTTCCCTCCACTTCATTGTTTTCATCTACATCTCATGTTGTCTAGGAAAGGCAATCAAAATACTGAAGGATCAATCATATCCTCAGCCTGCTCCTGTTCATGCTCCTGACCCACGACTGCATTGCCAGATTCAGCTTCATCAAGTTTGCTGTTGAGTCAACAGTAGTTGGACTCATCAGCAACAATGATGAATCACACTACAGAGAAGAGGTGGAATCTCATGAAAAGGTATGAGTGTAACAACCGGAGTCTGAACATGGACAAGATGAAAGAGATGATCGTGGACTTCAGGAGGACAAGGAAGGACTACACATCAACAACTGTAGAGGATAGAGTGGAGAACACCAGGCTTCTTGGAGTTCACTTAACTAGTGACACACAACTTGTCCTCACTTGTCAGGAAGGTGCAACAGCAACTGCACTTCCTGAGAAGACTCAAGTGGGCAAGGTTACCAGCCACCATTATGTCAACCTTCTAATAGAAGCTCTATAGAGAGCATCCTTGCCGGCTGCATCAACATGGGGTACAGTTGCTACTGCAAAATGGAACAGGTCAATCCACAGGACCACAAGAGTGGCAAAGAGGATCATGGGAGTCTCTCTTCTCCAGCCACACTCCCCCCCCCCCCCCCCCACCCCACCCCCCACAATGATCTACCGGGATCATTGTCCTAAGAGGCACACAAAATCATTGAGAACCCCTTCCATCTTTCAGCTTCTTCTGTCAGGGAAGAAATGTGATACAGCAGTATCACCAGGTTGAGGAACAGCTTCTTCTCACAGGTAGTGAGAATGCTGAACAACCAAAGGAGCTGATCACACCAACCATCCGAGACTCACATGTGCACAAAACAATATTCATTGATATGAATGAAATACTGGTCCTGCAGATGTATTGTTATCTGTATGACTGTTAGGTCAGGCATTATGAGCCTGCACATTTTACACCGAGGACCAGAGAACACTCATTCTGTCATCTGGTTGTACAATCAGATGACAATAAACTTGGCTTGAACACATTCACTTCTCCCATCAGAAGTGAAAGCATACACAACAAGGGTTAAAGACAGTTCCTTTCCTGCAGCTATCCTGAATGGGCCCCACAACAATATTATCAGGCAGCTCTTGTTGTGTGATCTTTCTTTTCATTGCAATCATGTCCTCTGTCAACTGTTTACAGGAATGTGCGAACCTGTTAGTTTGGGCAAAGAACCCTTTGCAATTTTTGTGACAAAAATAAATTCCAAGTGTAGCCTCATCGAGACGAAAGAAAACAAAGGCATTGTCTGGTCCAAAATTCCAAAAGGATGCACACTTTTTAGTTCATCGGCAAGAGATCCTGATGTCAACTTGGGAACCATCACCTCTGTTGCCCTCGTCTCTTTAACACCGCAGAGACCACTGCAGTTGAACGCAGCACAGTGAGGGCAAAAAACATCCACCGCTACTACCTCCCCCTCTTAGTTCACCAGTGAATGAAGGAATAGGGAGAAAACTCCCACTGAGCCCCACTCGGCTTCACGAAGAGAGCAATACGAACCGCCACAACGGCTTCCTTCCGCACTCGCCTGAAGCGACACCATCACCCACAATTGAGCCATCGATCAGACGAAGTCCTTCCCCAACATTCCCAACGTCAAGAATAACTGCTTACAGCCAGAGCAATAACCAACATTCTGCCTCTTCCCGAATCCTTAGCTTCAATATTCCACCGACTTGCTGCTGCTTTCGTTCAAAAGTAAATATGGCGCCACATCCCTTACAGGACGCGAGATCACCAATCGCGCGCTCCGCCTCTCCCGCGCTGTCCAATCCCCGCCGCCTCTCCCGCCCTGTCCAATCCCCGCCGCCTCTCCCGCCCTGTCCAATCCCCGCCGCCTCTCCCGCCCTGTCCAATCCCCGCCACCTCTCCCGCCCTGTCCAATCGCGCGTCGCCTCTCCCGCGCTGTCCAATCGCGCGCCGCCTCTCCCGCCCTGTCCAATCCCCGCCGCCTCTCTCGTCCTGTCCAATCCCCGCCACTTTTCCCGCCCTATCCAATCCTGTTTCGCAGCGTTAACTTTATTCGAGACAGCGCCGCCCGGCCGCTTTGACCTATCACCCGCCACCGTTCTTTCCTTTCCAATCTTGCACCCTCATTCCAGCCCTGTCCAATCGAGAGTCGAAACAACTGAGCTCGTTCGACAGATGCGCTCACCTTGTTGAGGATAAGAAAGTGAAAAGTATCGTCCCTTTGATTTATCATCAAGTTAATGGGTTGACAGCATGTAGATCATTTAAAAAACGAAATTGATGGCAAGAGGAAAACAGAATGTGGCTACGTGTCAACAAGGCTCCTGCAAACACAATTACTACCGCCCCAAAGGAATGTAGAAGTGCAATCAGTAAATATAAATTGGCGGGCAGCAACCTCCTTTGAAGAAGACCGCAGAGCCCACCTCACTGACAAAAGGCAAAGGAGGAAAAACCCAACACCCAACCCCAACCCACCAATTTTCCCCTGCAGCCGCTGCAACCGTGTCTGCCTGTCCCGCATCGGACTTGTCAGCCACAAACGAGTCTGCAGCTGACGTGGACTTTTTACCCCCTCCATAAATCTTCGTCCGCGAAGCCAAGCCAAAGAAATATAAATATTAAGCGATTATAATCAGGCAGAAAAGCTTCTTTAAGATGGACAAAAAGGTTGTGAATGATATCAGTTCTGAAGAAAGGTTATCAATCCGTCGTTTAAAAAAAAGGTTTCTCTATTCACGAGAGTTGTCTGATCCGAATATTTTCATATCTGTTTTCTTTATTTAATATTAATCATGACTCGGAGCTTATTTCTTAATTCATTCTGTACTGAGGTAATTTAATGGATACTCTTGTGGTTAGTGTATTTTACATACCTGTTTGGCTACAGCATGTAAGAGATTGGCAGCGAATGTACATTGTATTTGTGTGTATGACAATACACACGTTGTTTCAGTTATTTAATAAGACTGTGGCTGATCCTTTACCTTGTCCACATTCCTGGGATATCCCTTAATATCCGTAACCACTTCACCAGCCTCCTCTGTCAATTTCAGAGCGACCCTACCAGCAGAAGCATCTTCCTTCTTCATTTTTTCACAAGAATAATGTCTCTGAGACTCCCTGGTCCACTCTTCCCTTCCACCCCCTTGGGCACTTCCCACTGTATTCAGAGAACATACAAAGCTTGTCCCTCATCTCCACCCACCCACCTCACCTCCATTCACCACCCAAATGAGGTAAAGCTTCATATGCACCTCATGCAACCTAATTGGCGTTGAGACACAGAAGTCTGCAGACCCTTGCCATCCAGGCACCCTCCAACCAGATGGCATTAACATTGATTTCTATTATAATATAATATAATATAATCTTATCAATTTGAATGTTTGATTAATAGATCTAAACAACGGTATTATGAATGGGGTGAGAAACCGCATAAGGTACTTGCATGGCAGTTAAAGAAAGAACAGATATCAAGGGTACCTTATGCGGTTTCTTTGTTGAATGTAGACAATAAAATAATAGCTAAAGTATTAGCGAATCGATTGGCTAAATTTTTACCTAAGTTGATACATGTTGATCAAACAGGTTTCATAAAGAATAGGTATGCTTCAGATAATATTCTTAGAGTAATTAGTTTGATTAATAAACATTGACAGTGCTCTGACCATCCGATGGTGATATCTCTTGATGCAGAAAAGGCTTTTGATAGAGTTGAATGGAACTTTTTATTTAAATTCTTAGAGAAATTTAAGTTTGGTCCTTTTATTGGTTGGATTAAAGCTTTGTACAATAAACCAGAAGCCAGGGTATTGACAAATGGTCAGATCTCGGAACCTTTTAAATTAACTAATTCGACTCGACATGGTTGTCCTTTGTCTCCAGTTTTTTTTTGCATTAGTAATTCAACTTTTAGCACAGTTGATACGACAAAATACACAAATACAAGGTATGGGAGTTTTAGATGAGGAGTATAAAATTAATCTATTTGCTGACGATGTACTGGTGTATTTAACAAACCCATCTCAGTCACTTTTACACTTGAAGGAATGTTTAACACAATATGGATCTTTGTCTGGATATAAAGTTAACTGGGGAAAAAAGTGAAATTTTACTGAAACGTGAAGGAGATTATTCAGTTTATAAGAATATTATTAATTTGAAGTGGACTGATCGAATTAAATATTTGGGTATAAATGTGGATATTGATTATCAATCTTTATAGAAATTAAATTATGTACCGTTAATGAAAAAGATCAAAGCTGATTTGATTAAGTGGAAGGATCTTCCTATAAATTTAATTGGAAGAATAAATACAATCAAAATGAATATCTTTCCACGTATACAATATTTGTTTCAGTCAATTCCGTGTTTACTTAATAAGAATTTTTTTTCAAGATTTAAATAAAAAGGTTAGGGAATTTTTATGGAAGGGTAAATTTCCGAGAGTAGCTTTGAATAAGATAACCTGGAAATATACATTAGGGGGATTACACTTACGACATTTTCAAAATTATTATGAGGCAGCTCAATTTAAATTTATTAGTTCATTAATGGATTTGGAACAGCCCCCTAGTTGGGCTAAAATTGAGATGGCGAATATTTCTGAATTTGAAATACATCAATTTTTGTTTCAGTGGAATTTAAATTTATTACAACAATATAATGTGCCTATACTAAAACATTTAATGAAGTTATGGATGAGGAAAAATAGAACAATAGGTTCTAAGGGTAAATTATTGACTTTAACACCATTATATAATAACCAACTTATTCCTTTTTCAATGTATAATCAATGTTTATTACATTGGAAATCTAAAGGTATAAAAAACTTGGGGGATTGTTTTAAAGAAGGTCAATTTTTATCCTTTAATCAATGAGAGAAGATTTTGGTATTAATGAGAATTCTTTATTCATTTATTATCAACATCGATAAAACAAATATTTGGTAGTGATATGATTTTACCTAAATTGACTAAATTTGAATCTTTTCTTGTGATTGCACCAAAGAAGGGATATATTTCATTGATGTACCAAATATTACAGGAAAGTATGGAAAAAAAGGGATGGGATAGATCTAAGATTAAATGGGTAAAGGATATTAACTTTACTTTTTCTGAGGATGATTGGTTAGATATCTGTCATGATCGTGTTACTAGATCGATAAATGTTCGTTATGCAATGGTTAATTACAATTTTTTTACATCAATTGTATTTAACACCTGAAAAGTTAAAAAAAAAATGGTTTTAGTGAATCAGACTCTTGTTTTAGATGTGCTAATTCAGTTGGAACTTTTTTTTCATGCTGTTTGGTTATGTCTACATATACAATCTTTTTGGAAAGCAATTCAATTGTTTTTGGAACATTTGTATAACATCAAAATACCTCTGGACCCGACAATATTTTTGTTGGGTGAGTTGAATCTTTCGAAAGATTTGGGATTAGACAAATTTCAGATTCCTTTTGTATATTTGGCTTTATCTGTAGCAAAAAAATGTATAGCAAGTACATGGAAAAATGCTAATGTGATTGATATTAATAGATGGCATAATGAGATGAAAACTTGTTTAATAATGGAAAAAATCACGTATGTTTTACATGATAATTATTTTTTTTTCTTAATAAGTGGTCTTTATATTCAGAATATTTACATTTAGATTTACCTTGATTAGATTTTAGTAAATATATTTCAGCTTTTTTTTTCTTTCTTTGGGTCTCCTAAAGAGAGCTGGCTGAGAGGGGGGGGGGTTCTCCCTTCTTTTTCTTTTTCATATATAAATTTTTTTTATCGTTCATAATATGTTATTTTTTTTTACTGTATGTAATAACCTTGTTGAACGAATAAATAAAGTTATTAAACATTGACTTCTCCAGTTTCTGCCAGCCTACCCCCGTCTGATGCACCATCAATCACTCAGAAGACTATTGTGGAGAAACCAAGAGGCTTGAATTCACTAAAGAACATTGCATATCCTTTTTTTTAAAAAAAAATTCACACTATGAACCATACTGACCAAAATACACACAAACATTTCCCTCTTGAATATACAGTGTCATTTTCTCCACTTTTCCCCCCTCCCTTCCCTCCCTCCATCACCCCTCCTCCCCACCCACTCAACGTTCAACATATATGATACATTAAACCCATTAAACAAATTCATCGCACAATGAAAATAAACAAGAAATTTGTGTCTTCTACTTTTACATATTGGGTCAGTTCATTTTGTCTTCTCCTTCTGTCATTTTAGGTGGTGGAGGTCCACGGTAGGACTTCTCTGTTGTTTGTTTGGCTGTTCTGCAATGAGTTGTAAGGGGCTGTGGAACAGTTACCTTTATGCAGGAGCCTGTGGGGAGGGGGCCACAGATACAACTAGTCAGTAGGTATGCTTGACCAGATAATTATACATTTCTCCCCTTCCCCATCCCTGTCAGTCTTGAACTTCCTGTAGTCTACCATTTCCACTCCCCAAACCATCCCTGCACATATATATCTGTCCTCAGCCTCATCTATTTTCATGATGAAGCCAAACAAAAATTTGAGCGGGAAATCAGAAAGGCTAAATGAAGTCATGAGGTTGCTTTGGGCAACGGGGTGAAGGAAAATCATAAGGGTTTCTACATGTATATTAAGAACAAAAGGATAGTAAGGGACAAAATTGGTCCTCTTGGAGATTAGTGGTTGGCTATGTCTGGAGCCAGAGAGATGGGGGAGATTTGTATTTAGAGCATAGAACTGACCCATATATTCCTTTAAAAAAAGTACTAAACCCTCCCTACCCTATAACCCTCAGGAAAATGGCAGAGTCTGGGAAGTGAGGCAAAAGAGCAGTACGGTAATGGAATCTATACAGATTAAAAAGAGATACCTGCTGTCTTAAAGTGGATAAAGGTGGTTAAATTCCCATGGTCTGACAAAGTATTCCCTCAGACCTTCGGGGAGACTAGTTCAGAAATTGAAGGGGCCCTGGCAGATATATTGAAAATGGCTTTAGCCACAGATGAGGTGCCAGTATTGTTCCATTGTTTAAAAAAGGCTCTAAAAATAACTCAAGAAATTATAGGCCAGTGAGCCTGACATCAATACTAGCTAAGTTATTGGAAAGTTATTCTACAAATATTTGGATAGTTAAGGACTAATTAGAGATAGTCAACATGGCTTTGTGCATGGTAGGTCACGTTTACAAATCTTATATAGTTTTTCAAGTTACAACATTGATGAAGGAAAGGCCTTTATTAAGGCCTTTGACAAGGTCCCACATTGTTTAGCCAGGAATATTCAGTCGTTTGGTATTCATAGTGAGGTAGTAAACTGGATTCAACATTGACTTTATGGAAGAAGCTAGAGGGTGGTAGTGGATGATTGCCTCTCTGACTGGAGACCTGTGCTAGTGGTGTACCTCTAGAATCGGTGCTGGGACCATTGTTGTTTGTTATCTGTATTAATGATCTAGATCAGCCATTCTCAACCTTTTTTGCCTGTGATTCATTGTGGATTTTACTATTTCACTCCATGCCCCCCCCCCCCCCTTAAATCTGCTGTGGTTCATTTGTGGTGGGGGTATACATATGGCTCCTGTTGAAAATGGCTGATCTGGATAATGTGCTAAATTTGATCAGCAAGTTTGCAGATGATACAAAGACTGGAGGTATATTAGGCAATGAGGGAGGTTTTAAAGGTTTGCAGAGGTATCTGGACCAGCTGGAAAAGTGGGCGGCAAAATGGCAGATGGAATATAATGCAGACAATTGTGAACTTTTGTAGTTTGGAAGTACAAACCAAGATAGGACATACATGGTAAACATGGGAACTGTAGAGTTGTTAGAATCTAGGGATCGGGGAATACAGATACATAATTCCCGGAAAGTAGTGTCAAAGCTAGATAGGTTGGTAAAGAGCGCTTTTAGCACATTGACCTTCATAAATCAAAGTATTTAGCACAGTAGTTGGGATGTTATGATAAAATTATATAACACATTGTTAAGGCCAATTTTTTTTTTCCCTGGAGTGCACAAGAATGAGAGGATATTTGATAAAGGTATATAAAATTATGATGGGTATTGTTAGAGTAAACGCAAGTTGGCTTTTTCCACTAAGATTAGATGAAACCAGAGGACATGGTTTAAGGGTGAAATGGTAGAAGTTTAGGCAGAAAATTATGGGGAATTTCTTCACACAGAGTGGTGGGAGTATTGAACAAGCTGAAGTGGTGAATGTAGGCTCAATTTTAATATTTAAGAAAATCTTGGACAAGTTCATGGATGGGACGGGTATGGAGAGATATGGACTGGGTGCAGGTCAGTGGTACTAGCCAGAATAATAGTTCAGTATGGACTAGAAGGGCTGAGGGTGCCTGTTTTCTGTGCTGTAATGTTCTGTGGTTGAGGAACAACATATTGTATTTCTAATAGACATCTTAAAATTAATGGCATAAATATTGATTTTTCCAATTTACTAATGTAACACCTGCCCCTTCAGATTTTTCCATCTCTTCTCCATCTATGTCTATACTTTTTTTTCTTACTCTGAATTCTACCCCCCCCCCCCCTACTTCTTCTGATCTTTCCCTCCATTAGTTTATCTCCCTCTCATAATACCTTTGGACTTATATCCTATCACTCTGGGGTCCTTCCCAGCTTCTTCCCCCTTTTATACATGCAATGTGATATTCTAGGTGCATGTTACTTATACTTTAGAAAAACTATACTTAATGTCAAGGTAGCTTACAGCACTGAAGACACACAAGAGACTGCAACTGCTAAACTCAGGAGCAAAAAAAAATTGACTGGAGGAACTTAGTGTGTCGAGCCGCACCAGTGGGAGAAAAAGAATGGTTGAATTTTGGGTTTCTTTGCCATTTGAATTAAATTCCTTTTGTGTTTGGATTAAATTATTTTATAAAATGTATTCATCTTCATTGTAGTTTTCAGAAATTTTGATTCAAGTACATTTTCCAGGCACTTTTTTTACATCTAGATTTAATTGTAAAACACATTTGCCATAAAAATACTTTTAATGTGAAATATAGATGATTGGGATCACATTGGGTTGATTTAACCAAAGGTCATGCATTGCCAAAAGTAGCTGCATAATCATTGAAGAATTGAGAAAATCAATGCAAAATGTGTAGAATTTCTGGTGTGTTGAAATTCCAAACAATTTTGGTCTTAAAATAGCCGAGTTCAATTCTGTTTATGGATAGTAATGGAATGAAGGAGTTTTGTGAATGTAGATGTGCATGAATCAACTGTAGTCTTTTTGAATAACATTCCAGGCTTCCTCCTAATTAGCACCTTTGGTCGGTTCTTAAAGATCAGTCTTTAATTTCTCATAAAGTGTGAAATAACAGAAAATAATGGAAAATCATTAAAAAGTAGAAAATGTGGCCCAACCATGAAAGGAGGCAAAAAAATGAGGAGCTACTGACCTGTTAGCCAGATGTCAGCTCGAAAATCCTGATGTCTAAAATGAAGAATAAAGCCTTAAAAAATAATGTGTTGGGGAGAGTTAACATGGATTTATGAAAGAAAAATCTTTTTCTCTAATCTGATGGAAGAGGATCTGGTAAGAGATAAGGGGCAACCAGTGGATATGGTATATTTGCATTTTTAAAGATACTCGACAAGGTTCTGCTCAAGCAGGATTAACAAGTTTAGAAGACACCGAACTGGAGGTGAAATACTGATATGTATTGAAAATTGTTTATCCTGTAGAGTGGGAATAATTGGATCATTCTCAAACTGGCAAGCTGTAAGGTTGTGTAGCACCACAGGGAATGGCACTTGGGCTCCAGCTTGTCACTATTTAGGATACAGGAGTGTTTATTGATAGCTACACAGGCAAAATGAACAGATGCACCAAAATTCTTGCTTGTTGTGGCAACACATGTAAAGATAAAGGTACAAATTATCAACAATGTGCCATGAACAAAATATAAATATTTACAGTTGCGGTTACAGCAAAAAAAACATTTCAATTGTGTACAGATCTTTTGATGATCCTGGGGTCATTTATGGCTAGAGTTGTATGGGGGGGGGGGGGGGGGGGAGGTGATTCAAGAGCTTGATAGCTGTTGAAAACCCTTTAACTTCAGGTGCCAGGTTTCAGGTTTTTGTACCTTCTGCCTGAAGGGAGCAGTGCGATATTGTGACTTGGGTGTTTGAGGTCCTTTACAATGTAAGCTGCCTTCTAGAGGCAATAGATTCTTCAATAAACAGGAGGTCAATCGATAGCCCTGATAGATGTGACGGGGTTAGAGGTCAATCCCAGAACTCTGTAGAAAACACAAAATGCTGGCAACGTCATTCAGGTCCAGGCTTGTCACTTCTTGGAGCTCTCTGCGTCCGTGCGCACTCATGTTTCCAAACAAGGCCAATGCTGCAACCGCCCAGGATATTTTTGACAGCACACCTGCAAAAATTCAACAGATACACCAAATCTCCTCGGATTTCTTTGGTGTGCCTTCTTCACCGTTGCCTCCATCTGCTGGCTCCAGGGGTCGTGTGGACATGTGGTTTCCCAGGCACTAACCCACTCCACTGCTCTCCGATCAATGCAGACAGGTGCACGGCTCCTATGGAAAGAAAAAAATAGGGTCAAAGTCAGAGAAGGTTACATTGACTGGTTTAGCAAGAACAAAATTGATCTCCTGTGGAATGCACAAAATTGATCTGAATGCACAAAATTGATCTCCTGTAGAATGCACAAAATTGATCTCCTGTAGAATGCACAAAATTGATCTCCTGTAGAATGCACAAAATTGATCTCCTGTAGAATGCACAAAATTGATCTCCTGTAGAATGCACAAAATTGATCTCCTGTAAAATGCACAAAATTGATCTCCTGCAGAGTGCACAAAATTGATCTCCTGTAGAATGCACAAAATTGATCTGTAGAATGCATAAAATTGATCTGAAGAATGCACAGAATTGATCTGTAGATTGCACAAAATTGATCTGTAGAATGCACAAAATTGATCTCCTGTAGAATGCACAAAATTGATCTCCTGTAGAGTGCACAAAATTGATCTCCTGCAGAATGCACAAAATTGATCTCCTGCAGAATGCACAAAATTGATCTCCTGCAGAATGCACAAAATTGATCTGAAGAATGCACAAAATTGATCTGTAGAATGCACAAAATTGATCTCCTGCAGAATGCACAAAATTGATCTCGTGAAGAATGCACAAAATTGATCTCCTAACGTTTGGAGAAGAGTGAGTGTTTTTAAGGGGGGGAGGGGGGGGGTGATCTTTTACCAGACCCTTTTCCCCCTCACGTGCAAATGTCAAAAGCGTCCTCATTGCAGCCTTGGCGCTGCCCGGAACCGAACCAAGATCGCCAGCGCGCGGCACTCACCCGGAAGCAGTCGTTCCTCCAGGTGACCGGTGTCAGAAGGCGGCCCGCGTGTGGGGAAGGAGTCGGCTTGAAGACCGTGTTCAGAGGAGGAGGAGCAGCAGCAGCCGCCGCCGCGTTGCCTCTCGGCGTATGGTTATTAGCTGTTGGGGATCTCGAGTCCGGAATCTGCTGCGGATGAAGCCGGTGGTGGTGTTTGTGCTCGGTGGGCCAGGAGCCGGCAAAGGGACCCAGTGTAACAACATCGTCAAGGTGGGCGAGGAGGGAGCCGGGCGAGGCGAGGGACCTCAATGATAATCCGAGGTCGCTGCGAGTCTGTCTTTCTTTGAAAGGCCCAGTAAAAATTCACCCGGGTCGGATGCAAATTGAGTGCAGGGAATTGATTTTTTATTTAAAGAAAAAGAGGCTTGAGTTTGAAGTTCGTGAGGAGTTGGGCTGATCTTCCTTTTTGAGGAATTTAGCAGAACTTTGAAGTCTGATTGAAAATACAAGCCCATGAAATGGGAATTAATGTCAATATTGCCTCCGTGGCAGGAAGCAGAAGGGAAATGTGGGCAGGTATATTTTAGAAGGTTGTTACCAGTGGGTCTCCAAAATGCTTTTTTTTTGTTGTTTGGTATATATTCACGATTTAGGGAATCTGGGTGTGGAAACGGTCAAGTTTAAAAATAAAACAAAATTCGTGATCACAATATGGAATCTGTTGGAAATGCTCAGCAGCTCGGGGCAGTGTTTGAAAATAAGTCCTGGGGTTGAGCCCCATATATGTTTTAAGTAAGATTTTTCGAGGTTGTGCCATTCTTTTGAACCATTTATTAGAAAATGTCAATGCCTGAAATTAAAGTTTTCTATCTACAAAATGCTACCTGATCCGAGTATTTCTAGTATTGTGGACATCTTTTATGAACCCACTAATTAATTCCCAGTTACCTTGATTGCACCTCTTCCCACACAGACTCCCATAAGGATTCTATTCCTTTCTCTCATTTCTGTTCTCGGGGTGACACCTTCCATTTCATCTAACTTCAGAAAATGTGGCTTCCCCTCAACTGCCATTAACTAAGCCCGCACCTGCACCTCTACTTCCTGCACAGCTGACCTGGTTTCTTTCCCCTCCTCCCAAGTTGTAAAGAGGACGGAGTTCCTCATCACCACCCCACCAGTCTCCACGTCCAACATATTCTCCCTGTAATTTTTTTCCACCTCTAACACCACACATCTTCTCCTCCTCTCTGTTTTCCAGAAGGATCACTCCCTCTTGTCCATATCCCTTCCCACCATTTGCACATCTTCTCCTCCTCTCTGTTTTCCAGAAGGATCGCTCCCTCTTGTCCATATCCCTTCCCACCATTTGCACATCTTCTCCTCCTCTCTGTTTTCCAGAAGGATCGCTCCCTCTTGTCCATATCCCTTCCCACCATTTGCACATCTTCTCCTCCTCTCTGTTTTCCAGAAGGATTGCTCCTTGTCCATATCCCTTCCCACCATTTGCAACCCCACCCCACCCCTCTTTGTTACCTACATCTGTGACTGCAAGAGGTGCTGCATTTCCACAGTCCTTCTAGGTGAAACAGCATTTCACCTGTGAATCGGTAAGGGTCTTTACTGAATCTGATGCTCCTGAGCCAGCCTCCTCAAGATTAGAGTTCCAGATTTATTGTCAGAGTAGGTATATGACATCACATTGATACAACTTGAGATTCTTTTTCCAATGGGCTAGGCAGAATTTCTAATTACTGGTAACTGTAAACTGCAAAATATCCTGTAAATTTGCAATCCATGGGTAAAATCTATTGTTCAATCAAATGCATAAAATGTTTTTTTCTGTAAAATATTTTGTTTCTATGACTGAATATTTCATTTCAAAATTTAAATACACTGACAGTTGATAAAACATAATGTTTTTAAATTCATTGTTGTTTACTTAATTCCACCAGTTCATGTGTATTTTTGGGAAGGAAACTTTTCTGCCTTAGCTGGCCAATTAACTGTACAATATGTTACTTTCTTATTTCTGGTCAAAGATTAGTGAATATTGGCAAAGGAAGAGAAATAGAATACAATTATTTATGGACACTTTACCCAAATATTAGTAGATTAAAATAAAAATCTAAATTATGTGAGGTAACTGCTTTTAATTTAAATTTTCAATTCTATCTCAAGCTCACATTATCATTTGTCATTTTTACAAGTGTTGATGTCACTTGGCATTACAGGATGCCAAATTCCATGGGTTTGAGGCACTGTCAATTGATTTGGATGATCAGACAAGATTGGAGTAAAGTTTAATTAAAATTTCTAATGGAAGTATAAAGATATGTGAATAATTTAAATACTGAGATATTTTAATCCTTAATTCCTAGCTCTTTAATCCTTGCTCTTTAATCTTCTTTGATTTGGATATGACCATTTAATCTCAAATGCCCAGATTGAACATCTGTTAATAATTGGAAACTGATTCATTTTAATGACAAATTAAGGTTATATCTAAATTGAGAGCTTTTTTTGGGGGGGTGGGGGGGAGTGCTATTATTCAACAAGAAAATATTGGGCCAAAACTGAATCATGGCTGCAGCACATTAGATTTTTATGCTATTCTTAGAGAGTAAAAGACGTGAGGTGTGCTGAGTTCTAGAATGTTTCTTGCACGTTTTATGAAATAGCTTAAAATTACAAGAATGTGAAACTAATGTCAATTATCTTTTCACTATTTCAGAATTGCAAATGATAGATAAAGTGTAATTCAGTTCCTTTCTGTAATGTTCTCCAGAAATATGGATACACTCACTTCTCAGCTGGTGATCTACTTCGTGCTGAAAGAAGCAAAGAAGGTACTCAGTATGGGGAACTTATTGGCAATTACATCAAGGAAGGAAAAATTGTACCAGTGGAGATAACTATTAATCTCCTGAAAAGGGTAAGTGACCTTTCAGTAAACTTTCAAGGATTGGAATTTGTAGAATGATTTTAAAATATAATTTTGTGGATTCAGCAGGATGCTTGGAAGTTTATAACAAAATTGCAGTTGGTGTTCATAATATTGTATTATTACTGCAGATTAAGTATTTTAATGCATGAGGGTGGCATTTGTTTCGATGGGCTGCCTGTCTGAAACCTTGGCATTGAGAAAGGTTTTCTTAAAATATTGTAACTGAAATGAAAATTTGTAATGTTTATAGTTGCTGGATATGTATTGTGAATTTAATTTGTAATATCTTTGGCATTAAAATTATTTAGAAGTGTATAACATTAATGGCTTGTTCTTGGGGTTAGCAGTAAATCAGTCTGTGGGCTGCTTTGTCTTTTTCTGTCCTCGGTTACTGTTGGGAGTCAATTCAAGATTATTCCTGGTGTACTCAATTTGGTTGAACAACCAGTAATATTTAAAAAAAACACATTTAAACCAAGAAAAAAAAGTAGCATTTTTAGATAATATTTTAAACATTGTGCACAACAAGAATTAAAAATTAGAACTCCTATGACAAACAGGTCTGAAGTAGTACAGGTCTGTTTTTAATAAATAACGTTATTTTTAAATCTATTGTGTGTTGTTTTGAAATATGAGGGAATTGCAATTCACTAACTGAGGGCCAGAAGGTTCCCAAGCTGTAATTTTTGCTCGAGTTACCTCTGTAGACTATATCACAGTGATTCCGTATCACTAGTTTTCTTTGAGTCCAAAATTAGGCTTAAAACTATGTGATGTGTGGAAAAGTACTGAATTGCTGACAACTTCAGGCATTTAACATTTTGAGTATTCGGCATTCATAGTGTGCAATCTTCCTTGTAACTGTTAAAATAGTTATGTGAAAAGATGAACTAGTTCAAGGAATATATGAAAGTCATAATATCCAAAATAGAACCTATTGACTGACAAGAAAGAGCCAAAGTATTTTTTTTAAAAAAGAGAATTGATGGTGCCCGTGTTATGAGTCCAGAGGACCCCAAAACCCAGCCGCAATAGAAATTCACCAAGACAAATGGTTACTTAAACAAAAGTTGCTTTTAATTACCTTTAAACATGAAAACAGGATCAAACTTTAACTATTACTTTTAACTTAAGTTAACCTAACCCCCTTCGAATTCTAAGCACACGTGTATGTAATGTGTATAAGTTCAGAAAAGTTATTTGATTCACAGTCCATTCTCACTTCTTCAAGATCACTGGTTTCAAGCAATTCTTATACTGTACACAGAATTTAACATTTATGAATTTCACCATGCTTTGGTGCTCTCTGCGCCTCCGCCTCTGCGCCTCCGCCTCTGCGCCTCCGCCTCTGCGGCCTCCGCCTCTGCGGCCTCCGCCTCTGCGGCCTCCGCCTCTGCGGCCTCCGCCTCTGCGGCCTCCGCCTCTGCGGCCTCCGCCTCTGCGGCCTCCGCCTCTGCGGCCTCCGCCTCTGCGGCCTCCGCCTCTGCGGCCTCCGCCTCTGCGGCCTCCGCCTCTGCGGCCTCCGCATCTGCGGCCTCCGCCTCTGCGGCCTCCGCCTCTGCGGCCTCCGCCTCTGCGGCCTCCGCCTCTGCGGCCTCCGCCTCTGCGGCCTCCGCCTCTGCGGCCTCCGCCTCTGCGGCCTCCGCCTCTGCGGCCTCCGCCTCTGCGGCCTCCGCCTCTGCGGCCTCCGCCTCTGCGGCCTCCGCCTCTGCGGCCTCCGCCTCTGCGGCCTCCGCCTCTGCGGCCTCCGCCTCTGCGGCCTCCGCCTCTGCGGCCTCCGCCTCTGCGGCCTCCGCCTCTGCGGCCTCCGCCTCTGCGGCCTCCGCCTCTGCGGCCTCCGCCTCTGCGGCCTCCGCCTCTGCGGCCTCCGCCTCTGCGGCCTCCGCCTCTGCGGCCTCCGCCTCTGCGGCCTCCGCCTCTGCGGCCTCCGCCTCTGCGGCCTCCGCCTCTGCGGCCTCCGCCTCTGCGGCCTCCGCCTCTGCGGCCTCCGCCTCTGCGGCCTCCGCCTCTGCGGCCTCCGCCTCTGCGGCCTCCGCCTCTGCGGCCTCCGCCTCTGCGGCCTCCGCCTCTGCGGCCTCCGCCTCTGCGGCCTCCCGGTCGCGGCCTCCCGGTCGCGGCCTCCCGGTCGCGGCCTCCCGGTCGCGGCCTCCCGGTCGCGGCCTCCCGGTCGCGGCCTCCCGGTCGCGGCCTCCCGGTCGCGGCCTCCCGGTCGCGGCCTCCCGGTCGCGGCCTCCCGGTCGCGGCCTCCCGGTCGCGGCCTCCCGGTCGCGGCCTCCCGGTCGCGGCCTCCCGGTCGCGGCCTCCCGGTCGCGGCCTCCCGGTCGCGGCCTCCCGGTCGCGGCCTCCCGGTCGCGGCCTCCCGGTCGCGGCCTCCCGGTCGCGGCCTCCCGGTCGCGGCCTCCCGGTCGCGGCCTCCCGGTCGCGGCCTCCCGGTCGCGGCCTCCCGGTCGCGGCCTCCCGGTCGCGGCCTCCCGGTCGCGGCCTCCCGGTCGCGGCCTCCCGGTCGCGGCCTCCCGGTCGCGGCCTCCCGGTCGCGGCCTCCCGGTCGCGGCCTCCCGGTCGCGGCCTCCCGGTCGCGGCCTCCCGGTCGCGGCCTCCCGGTCGCGGCCTCCCGGTCGCGGCCTCCCGGTCGCGGCCTCCCGGTCGCGGCCTCCCGGTCGCGGCCTCCCGGTCGCGGCCTCCCGGTCGCGGCCTCCCGGTCGCGGCCTCCCGGTCGCGGCCTCCCGGTCGCGGCCTCCCGGTCGCGGCCTCCCGGTCGCGGCCTCCCGGTCGCGGCCTCCCGGTCGCGGCCTCCCGGTCGCGGCCTCCCGGTCGCGGCCTCCCGGTCGCGGCCTCCCGGTCGCGGCCTCCCGGTCGCGGCCTCCCGGTCGCGGCCTCCCGGTCGCGGCCTCCCGGTCGCGGCCTCCCGGTCGCGGCCTCCCGGTCGCGGCCTCCCGGTCGCGGCCTCCCGGTCGCGGCCTCCCGGTCGCGGCCTCCCGGTCGCGGCCTCCCGGTCGCGGCCTCCCGGTCGCGGCCTCCCGGTCGCGGCCTCCCGGTCGCGGCCTCCCGGTCGCGGCCTCCCGGTCGCGGCCTCCCGGTCGCGGCCTCCCGGTCGCGGCCTCCCGGTCGCGGCCTCCCGGTCGCGGCCTCCCGGTCGCGGCCTCCCGGTCGCGGCCTCCCGGTCGCGGCCTCCCGGTCGCGGCCTCCCGGTCGCGGCCTCCCGGTCGCGGCCTCCCGGTCGCGGCCTCCCGGTCGCGGCCTCCCGGTCGCGGCCTCCCGGTCGCGGCCTCCCGGTCGCGGCCTCCCGGTCGCGGCCTCCCGGTCGCGGCCTCCCGGTCGCGGCCTCCCGGTCGCGGCCTCCCGGTCGCGGCCTCCCGGTCGCGGCCTCCCGGTCGCGGCCTCCCGGTCGCGGCCTCCCGGTCGCGGCCTCCCGGTCGCGGCCTCCCGGTCGCGGCCTCCCGGTCGCGGCCTCCCGGTCGCGGCCTCCCGGTCGCGGCCTCCCGGTCGCGGCCTCCCGGTCGCGGCCTCCCGGTCGCGGCCTCCCGGTCGCGGCCTCCCGGTCGCGGCCTCCCGGTCGCGGCCTCCCGGTCGCGGCCTCCCGGTCGCGGCCTCCCGGTCGCGGCCTCCCGGTCGCGGCCTCCCGGTCGCGGCCTCCCGGTCGCGGCCTCCCGGTCGCGGCCTCCCGGTCGCGGCCTCCCGGTCGCGGCCTCCCGGTCGCGGCCTCCCGGTCGCGGCCTCCCGGTCGCGGCCTCCCGGTCGCGGCCTCCCGGTCGCGGCCTCCCGGTCGCGGCCTCCCGGTCGCGGCCTCCCGGTCGCGGCCTCCCGGTCGCGGCCTCCCGGTCGCGGCCTCCCGGTCGCTCTCAGAGAAAACCACATGTATCTCTTAGAATAGCAAACTGGACTCAGATTGTGGCACCCGACCCAATCTTCTGAGTTTGTTCATCTGTTGCTTTCCAAAACAATAATCCATTACTCAACAGCATGTCCAATTAACACCTACTTATGAAGTCCTTTTAGGCATTCTACAAAGTTTCTGCAAAGGCACTTGGAGCCTGAAATGTCTGGGTTGAGCAGAGCTCAGGCATTTTAAATGAGATCTGTTTTGAAGTGTTGTATGTGACCTACACTAAAAAAACCTGCCACAATATATCTTCCAAAACCATATCTATGTACAATATCAAATATAACATAATCTGTCACACCAGTAAATGTGATTTTGCTCATTTTAACTGACCAGTGGCTGAGGTGTTTTAATGTCTAATTTATTTTCAAAACTGTTAAGTCATCCGGTAAAATGTTTTGCATTATCATTCTGATTTGTTTTCTAGGCAATGGATGACACAATGGCTGAAGATCCCACAAGAAATAAATTTCTTATCGATGGATTTCCCAGAAATACAGATAATCTTGAAGGCTGGAATAAGATCATGAAGAATAATGCTGATGTAAAATTTGTCCTTTTCTTTGACTGCAGCAATGAGGTACTGAATGGTACTCAGCAGGAAAATATCCTGAGGGTTATTATTTGCTAATCAATAAATGTTTAATTAATCTTTATGGCATTCCTTTGCCCAATTCTTGATTATTTAAATGTGCATCCAAATTCTGAAGAGTGAATTTGGAGAGTGAACTCCAAAATATTTTTAAAAATCCACAGGAAATGTGACAATCAATAAAACTTCACAGCAGACTATAGTTTATTTCTGTTATGTTTAGAAGAGATCCTGCCTATTAAGATTGGATTCTGGTAGTTTTGTTTAATATAAAGAGTGTTGTACCACAACGGGATCAAAGGAAGTCAACCATCCCATTGTCCATTTGTGATTGTGCTTGAGTGAAGGGTTGGTTGGTTATATCTGGAGATTCACAACATCAGAGGATCCCAAGAGGAGCCATTTTGTCAGTTCAGTTGAAGCATCTTCATAAGACCATCCTTTTCTTCAGTTATAATTTTACTAATTTTGGAATTTTGCTTATCTGTTTGAGAATCTGTTTTCATCCTGTTGAAATGGGCTCTTCACCATGCTCATTCCTTTTTGCCTGGCTTACTTCCCAAATTGAAATCCAACAATGTTGCCTTCCTCAGTGGTACCGAAGCATTGGTTAAGAAAATATTTCTGAACACCCTACAGAAATTTCCCCCTCTTTCTCCCATTTTTTTTGCCATCCCAGTTGAATTGAATAGCTTAAGTCCACTATTAATTTGTGGCTTTTGCATTCTACAGTTTCTCAGCAAATTTGCTCTTGATATTCTTCAAGCTAGTTGGTACTCTATACAATAGACTCAAATGTGTAATTGAATCTCCAATGTTTTTAGCTTTTAAACATGTAGATTCTGTACATAATCATTCTAAGATGTACTCCGTTTCTCATAGTTCAATGTTCTTATTAACCAATGATCTCACTCCCCTTTCATTTTTGTCTCTTTCTTCAGTACTTTGAATCCATATATTTACCCTCTTTTTTAGCCCTGTTCCTGTTATTGTCACAGTAATGTAGTTTGTATCTGCAGTTTGACAACTTGCTTCTAACTTTATCTAACTTTGCCTCTTGCAGTTAGATAAGTGCATTTCAAATCCATCTTGGATTTTTTTGTACTCTCTCTGACTGTTTTGTAATAAAATATTAGAACCATCTCGGTTTATTTATCTCTCTGAATCTTATGCAACTTCCCCCCCCCTCCCCCCTCCACCCCTTATAACCATAACCATATACAGCACAGTACAGGCCATTTTGGCCCTACTAGTCCATGCCGGAACAAATCCCCACCCTCCTATCCCACTGACCAGCACCTGGTCCATACCCCTCCAATCCTCTCCCCTCCATGTAATTATCCAGTCTTTCCTTAAATGTAAATAACGTCCTTCCTTCAACCACCTCTGCTGGAAGCTTATTCCACATACCAACCACCCTTTGCGTGAAGAACTTTCCCCTCATGTTCCACTTATAATTTTCAACCTGCAATCTCAAACCATGGCCTCTGGTTTGAATATCCCCCACTCTTAATTGAAAAAGCCTTGCCACGTTGACTCTGTCCCTTTTAAAATCTTGAACACCTCCATCAAATCCCCCCTCAATCTTCTACGCTCCAGAGAAAAAAGCCCCAGTCTGCTCAACCTTTCTCTGTAACTCAAACCCTGACATCCTGTCAACATTCTCATGAACCTTCACTCCACTCTCTCTATTTTGTTAATATCCTTCCTATAATTCGGTGACCAAAACTGCACACAGTATTCCAAACTTGGCCTCACCAATGCTAACATCCCAACTCTTGAATTCAATACTCCAATTTATAAAGGCCAACATTCCAAATGCCTTCTTCACCACTCTATCTACCTGAGTATCAACTTTGAGGGTACTATTTACCATAACTCCTAAATCCCTTTGTTGCTCTGCACTCCTCAATTGTCTACCATTCAATGTATATGACCTATTTAGATTTGCCTTTCCAAATGCAACAGCCATTTCTCAGCCCATTCCAAGCTTTCCTATATCTCTTTTTAAGCTACAGTAATCTTCCTCACTGTCCACAATGCCACCAATCTTTGTATCATCTGCAAACTTACTTATCCAATTTACCACCCCTTCTTCCAGATCGTTGATATATATAACAAACAATAGTGGACAGGACTGATCCCTGAGGAACTCCACTAGTCACCAGCCTCCAATTTGACAAACAATTTTCTACCAGTACTCTCTGACAGCTCCCATCCAACCATTGCTGAATCCATTTCACTACCTCTTTATTCATACCTAATGCCTCCACCTTTTTTCCTAATCTCCTGTGGGGAACTTTGTCAAAAGCTTTACTAAAGTCTAAATAGACAACATCCACAGCCTTCCCTTCAATCTTTTTTGTAATCCCCTCAAATCTCTAAAAGGTTTGGTAAGCATGATCTACCCCTGACAAAACCATGCTGACTACTTCCTATCAATCCCTGTTCTTCCAAATATTTGTAAATGCCATCCCTCAGAACACTTTCCATCAACTTACCCACCACAGACGTCAGACTCACAGGTCTATAATTTCCTGGCTTACATTTGGACCCTTTCTTAAACAGCGGAACAACATGAACCACCCTCCAATCCTCTGGCACTACCCCCGTGACCAGTGACATCCTAAATATCTCTGTTAATGTCCCCACTATCTGTACATTAGTCTACCTGAGTGTCCTTGGGAATACATTGTCCGGACCTGGAGATTTGTCCACCTTTATCTTTTTTAACACTGCCATCACTACCTCCTCAGTTATCCTTATATGGTTCATGACCTCCCCACTATTTTTCTTTACTTCAACTGGTACAATATATTTTTTCCCTAGTGAATACCGAGGAAAAGAAATCATTTAAAATTTCCCCCATCTCCTCTGACTTTTCACATAGCCTACCCTCCCTATCTACAAGGGGTCCAATTTTATCCTTCACTAATCTTTTACTTTTAATGTACCTATAGAAACCCTTTGGATTTATTTTTACTCTGCCTGCCAAACCCTTTTCGTTCCTCTTTTTGGCCTTTCTAATTTCTTTCTTAAGATTTTTTCTACACTCCTTGTAGTCCTCTTTCAATTTCTCATCACCCTGCTATTTATACCTCTTGTTCACCTCCCTCTTTATCCTAACCAAATTTCTAATATTCCTCAAAAACCAAGACTCCCTATGACTTCCAGCCTTTCCTTTGATCCTCACTGGGACATATCTACTCTGTACTTTCAAAATTTCTTCTTTGAATATTCTCCATTTTTCATTTGCATCCTTTCCTGAAAAAAATCATGTCCCACTCCTTACTCCCCAAATCTATTCTCATTCCTTCGAAATTTGCTTTTCTCCAATCAAGAACCTCAACTTTAGGCTCTTCTTTGCTCTTCCCTAAAAATACCCTAAAACTAATAGAGTTGTGATCACTAGACCCAATTTGTTCTCCAATATTAACCTCAGACACCTGACCTATCTCATTCCCTAACAGGAGATCCAGTATAACACCGTCCTGAGACGGTTTCTCTATATATTGATTAAGAAAACTATCTTGAACACATTTGACAAACTCTAGCCCATCCAGCCCTCTTACTGTATGGGTATCCCAATCAATGTGAGGGAAGTTAAAATCTCCCATTATCACTACCTTATGTTTATTACACATATATGCTATTTCCTTACAAATTTGTTCTTCCAATTTTCTTGGCCCATTTGGTGGGCCTATTAGTGCCCTCATGCCTCCTCCACCCCTCAATTCCACTGGACGATCCCTTCAAACCATCCTGCCACCTCACGGCAGTAATGTCCTCCTTAACACTCCTACTAGTACCCTCATGCTTCCTCCACCCCTCAATTCCACCCAAACAGCCTCACTGGATGATCCCTCCAAACCATCCTGCCACCTCACGGCAGTAATGTACTCCTTAACAAGCATAGCAACTCCTCCCCCTTTTTTACCCCCTGTTCTATCACATCTAAAACATTTGTATTATGGAATATTTAGTTGCCAGTCCTGACCTTCCTGTAACCAGGTCTCACTAATTGCCATAACATCATGATTCCAAGTGCCAATACATGCTCTAAGCTCATCTACCTTGTTCACTCTGCTTCTTGCATTAAAGTACACGCATTTCAGAGAATGACCCTCACATATATTCCCTATTCTACCTTTTACCTTAACTTCCATCCTTCCTTTGTTATCTTTATCATTCTTAACTAGGTGGCCATGCACCCTAGACACTGCTCGCAAACTCTGCTCCCCACCCCCTGCCAAACTAGTTTAAACCCTCCCCCACAGCTCTAGCAAATCTGCTTGCCAGGATATTGGTCCCCCTCCAGTTCAAGTGGAGTCCGTCCCTTTTGTACAGGTCCGACTTTCCCCAGAAGAGATCCCAATGATCCAAAAATCTTATCCCCTGTCCCCTGCACCAGCTCTTTAGCCACGCATTCATCCTTCACATCCTCCTATTACTACCCTCTCTAGCGCGTAGCACCGGCAGCAATCCAGAGATTACTCCCTTAGAGGTCCTATTTTTTAACTTGCTGCCTAATTATTCCTGTTTAGGGACCTCATCCCCACTTCTAACTAAGTCATTGGTCCCCACATGGACCACGACTTCTGGCTGCTCACCTTCCCCTTGCAGAATTCTGTGAACTCGATCAGAGACATCCCTGACCCTAGCACCAGGGACGCAATAGACTAACTTGGATCCCTGATCTCATCCAACAAACCTCCTACCTGTCCCTCTGACAAGTGAGTCCCCAACCACAATTACGCTGTTCTTATCCCTCCTTCCCTTCTGAGCCTCAGGGGCAGCCCCTGTGCCAGAGACCTGACCCCCATGACGCATCCCTGGTAGGCTGTTCCCCCCAGCAGTATCCAATGCCGATGAGGGCATGTTGCTGAGGGGCACTTCCACAAGGGTACTCTGCACTGGCACTCTCCCTCCTTTCCTTAGTCACCCAATTCCCTGACTCCTGCCTTCTAGGGGTGACTGTCTCCCTGTAACTCCTCTCTATCATTGCCTCTGCTTCCCTTATGATCCTCAGTTCAACCATTTGCAACTCAAGCTCCCTAACATGGTCGCTCATGAGTTGCAATTGGATGCATTTTTGCAGGTGTAGTCGTCAGGAACAGCTGTGCTGTCTCTGACTTCCCACATCCCACAATTGGAGCATTTCACTACCCCAGCTGACTCCATTACCTCCTTTCTCAATGTATATAGATTATTTAAAAAGAAAAGCTAAACAAATAATACTAAAAGACTAACCAAAAAGGACACCTTACCACACAGGGAGCTCCTTCTTACCGAAGTCCCTCGAGCCAAAGTCACAAGTCTCCACTCCTTCTCTGCCCTACCCCTTTCACTCCTTTTATTGGCCCCTTGACCAATTTACCCCATCACTTTCACCAAGCTCCTCCTC
This sequence comes from Narcine bancroftii, assembly GCF_036971445.1. NCBI lineage: Eukaryota > Metazoa > Chordata > Chondrichthyes > Torpediniformes > Narcinidae > Narcine > Narcine bancroftii. Next base: position 103,052,106 of record NC_091473.1, read on the forward strand.
CTTCGACAGCCCGATCTCTCTGAGCTCCTCCTCCGATTCCCAGCCGAACCAAGTAGGCCCAAGCCCCGGTAAGCCCCCGACTTTTATAGCTTACCTTCACGTCACTTTCACCAAGCTCCTCCTCCTCCGACTCCCAGCCAAACCAAGTTACCTTCCTGTGCTCAAGTCCAAGCTATATCAATGGGAACTTCACCCACTGTCCAGCAAATCTTCCCATGTAGACTTTGACCTTCAAAGAAAGGGGACTCATTTGTGAGGGCTTCATGTGTTTCACCTCTTCAAGATCTGCACCAGTGTTGCAGGAATCTGAAACTCTGCTTCCTGCACAATCTCTCCAAATACCATCATCTGGCATTTGCTTGAAATCCATATGGATATGAAATTAATTGTACAGTTTTATTTTTCTGTAATGCATTAGCTTTCTTCCTCTCCCAAGAATTAGCATTATTTACATCTGGGTACAGTTTATTAAGTTATGTCACATAAATATGTCGACAATGACTGTATACTTCTTTCATACCCACAGAATTAAATAGTGAAATTAAAAGGTTTTTTTTGTATATTACATTTATTATTTTAAAAGGTGTATGTTGAAACATTTCTCTGAAGTAGATTAATTTTAAATTTTTTTTTAAAGTTTGAAAGAACAATTTGAGTATCATCTGTTCAAATGCAGAATACCTTATACTTGTTAGAAATTAATTTTCTTTTGCTGTCAAAGATATGTATGGAACGTTGCCTTGAAAGAGGAAAAGATAGTGGAAGAACAGATGACAATATCGCAAGTCTGCAGAAAAGGTACAAATTAAATTCATTCCTTAAACAGAATGGAAATGCGTTATTCAGGCCATTCTACAGTTTTATTTATTTATTTTTAAATCTATTGTTCCTCCTTCAGAATTCATACATATATGCAGTCTACTAAGCCCATTATCGAACTCTATGCGAAAGAAGGAAAAGTAAGAAGAATCGAGGGAGCTAAAAGTGTCGATGAGGTGTGTGTTATATTAACCTGAGCCAAAGCTTTCATGTAGATGGAGAGCAAGTATTGTCCACATTTTTGGAAGAGTGTGTTTCTTTTCAGTTGCAGCTTTGTCATAAAATGCTGACCACTTTACATTTTGTTCTATTTAATCCAATTTTCAGATTAAATCCAACTAAAAGAAACAAACCAGACACACTTCCTTCAAGTTATTATTGTGACATGGTTTTTGGGTAGTTTTTGTTTATCGCAATGCAACACATGAATGTGTTACAGAAACTCAACAGGCCACACCGCATCCATTGGAAGTAAAGGGTTTTCAGTGTTTCGGGCCTGGGCCCTTTGTCAGGTGTAAGCAAAAACAGGATATCCTTTGGACATGAGTCAAATAAGTAGTTGTGTCTAATTTAAATGCACAGGTAACCAAAACTCTTCCATGAAGAACAACAAAGAAGCTAAAATTTTAGATCACGTAATTATTTCCATGTTACTAGCCAAAGAATTCCAAAAATCTGGTTATAATCTCACAACTGTTTATGCAGCGGTTTTTAAACTTGAGACTTCAGGATTGCTACTCTAGTACAACTACCCAAACAATACACAAAGAAGGAAATTAAATTAAGAATGTTTTTATTGGAAGTGACTTCGTGTATACTAAATTCTTTGTGCATCAGGACTTGAATATGGCATTTGAATGTAGATTTTTAATTTATTTTCATGCTTTGAAAATAATCCTTGATATTTCTTTTTAACAAATCAATATATCTCCCTTTCATGAAGAAAAATGTCTGTGTAGGTGAATTGCAATGTGAGATATCATTAGTGGGTAATATCTGAAAGTATTGTTTGGCAAATTTGAGAATTAATTATTTTTCTTCTCAGGTGTTCGTTGATGTCCAGAAAATCTTTGATGCTGAAAATGGAATTGGCAACCTTTGAAGTTCTACAACTTTGATGTTTGTCCTTACCTGGAATAGCCATTATATTATGCCCTTGTTTATTTTAGATTACTCTATTTTCTTTTAAGAACACGTATCTTTGTTTAATCCATTCATTACTTTTGTAAGATATTCTCTGATAAGTGTAATGATGACCTGCTACATTTTTAAATGTGTTTCAAAGTATTCTTCCAAGTAGAATTTTTTGTTTGTTTGAAACATGTCCTAACTAAGGACATGTCCAAATTCCCATAAGATGCAAAGACTGGAGAAACACACACAGTGCTGAAAGAACTCAGTGGGACAGGCAGCATTATTGGAAGGCAAAAGATTGTGGATATTTTGGCTGGAAATGTTGACTACCTTTTGCCTTCCATGGATGTTATCCGACCTGCTGAGTTCCTCCAGCACTGTGTGTGTTTCTCCAGTTTTCCAGTATCTGCAGTCTCTCTAATTTACCTGTAGCTTTTGACACTTTTATTTAAAACCAAATGAACATATTTATCATGAAGCTGGTGCACAATTGAATATTTTTTAATTAACATGTAATTTTATTTTATTTTTAAATAACAACTTGTTGTACATTTGTTAATCTAAAAGCTAAGTTGCAAAACAAGGAAATGCCTAAAGTGAGGTGTTGAGTTAAATAACATTGATCAGGAATCCTTAAGTACATCTGTTGATGGAGGAACAACTAAATTGGAAAAAAAAAGTTACCTTTTAAAGTTGTTTGTAATTCCTCATTTGTTTGTGTAGATTTAAAAACAAATCCGTGCGACAAAATCTTTTTTGTGTATATATAAAGAAATCGAAACATTTGTTATGTACATTGCAGTCTTGTGTCCCGCCAGATGAATATTTTTAGTGGGATAAAGATTGATTCTGGAATAGTTAGCTGAGACACTGCTACTATTATGTTTGTCTTGGTTAAAAATGATTTTCAGGTCTGAATTAATAGATCTGGAAATGTATTGATGTAACCTTTTATTCTCACCAGAGTTATTCAACTAAACATTATTCTTTAATGGCAGAAACTATAATGCACATTTCTGGGTTGTTTTCCATTATTTTGGAACTTTATAATATTTCCATTGCAGCAGTTCTATGGGAGCATTGCAAAAGAACTTTGATAATCTAACTTTGAACAGCCTTTGTTGGTTACTTCATGCATCAGAGAATTCAACACTGCTTTCCCAATTTTTTTCCCCCTTCTTTCTACATTCCACCCCCTTCCCTCACTCCCCCAACCCACAATGGAAGAAATTAT